>NC_069504.1:954033723-954128892 GCF_027579735.1 Bombina bombina
AACTAATATTTATATTCCTTTTATAGTGTTAAATCAAGTCGCTAGGTTTTGTTTTTTTAATAAAACTATTATTATTTATATACTTTTAAAAGTAAATTTTATCTACCGTTGCCTGCTGAATCTCCTCCCATCTAGCATTTCCGGATTTCAGACACAGTGACGTATAGAGTGGTCCCACCCGCTCTATACGTGTCATCCAAGCTCGTGCACATCGAGCGTCTACTCACCGCGCATGTGCATCCTTACTACACTGGCAACATTGCGCATGCGTTAATCGCGGTCTGTGTCGGGCACTTACCGATATTACCAAAAATGACCGTATTATTATAATGAGCAATAGAAATGTTTCCCTCTAGTATCCGTTCGTGTTGCGCTGAGCTTTCACTGTGCTAGTCAAATAAATTTGGTAGTGCACATGTGCGAAACGTGGACGTGCTCACTTGGCCGCAAAGAACCACAAAATGCTACGCATGCGCATATTGGCCGAAAGCATTCTTACGTCAATTGACGGCCGCCTAACGGCCAAAGAATCAATTGGCTCTTACAACAACGTGATCGTTGTTTAGAAAAATAAATAAATAAATGGGTTGATTTTCAGGGAGCCTGAGCAATAAAAAATAATATACTATAACTAAGGTAATATTGCGATATAATAATACTGATGAATGAAAGTACTATTATTTTGCATTGATATATTTATTTATTTACTACAAAACGTTTTACTTTACCTTCATTTTAATGTGGAATTTTAAAAATATTGTGCCCCAAATGCCCCTCAAAATGGCAAAAATAGGATATTTGCAACAATTTCACTTAGGGATAAAAACAAAATCTTCCATTGTTGCAATAAATTGGTGGAAAGTGTCTATTTTTGCAATTTGAGGGACATTTGGAGTCCAATATTTTTTTAAATTCCACAATAAAAAGTCATTGTGTGAGATAGCTGCAATTAAAATTTAGTGGCACAATGGGAGATTTTGTTTTTAACGCTTAGGGAAGTGTTGGAAAATGGCTATTTTTTTTATTTGAGTGACATTTAGAACAAAAATGCTTGTTGTATTCAGTAAAACATTTTTTATTAGTTTATATGTATGGTACAGCCTTTAAAAGGCTTAAGAAAGTGCAAACAAATAAGTGTCTGATAGCTTGACTACAACTAAACTGTAACTAAAGTTACAAACCGATACTAATGTTCAAATTTCTTATTTTGCAGCATTTTAGTCAGTCACTCTAATGAGACAAAAATAAATGCAGCTAGGAAATTAACTATTTGGGCTTTCAAATATACGTGCATTTAAATTTCACAAAATATAAAATGAAAAACGTACAAACGTTTCCGTGCATCAATCTACACGGGTCCCTGTATAACAAACCCCAACACATAAAATAATTAAAAATTTTAAAATAACTGGAAAAAACATAAAGCTAACGTGAAACTGCCCGTTGTTTTTCCTTGCAGTGCAAGAAGAATGCGACATTTCTAATAGCATCGCTAGATGAAAAGCAACCAAACACTTGCTAACAAGCCACATGTTTAAAAAATACGCGTTAATAACAAACACATATATATATATATATATATATATATATATATTCCTTCCTCAAAGCAGTAAACACCAAATAGCATCGATTAGTCGACAGATTTAATTTCAACCATCCACAAATAAAACCAATCAGCCTCAATTAGTTATTAAATACGTTACAAAAAAAAAATATATAACATTGTTTAAATATATTCACGCAAAATCCATTACAGCAACCCACAAACATCATTAAAATAAAAAACATTTAAGCAATCACTTCTTTTGCCTTTAAGAAACATTTTTTTCACTTTAATATCATACAAAGTAATAAATACAAACAATTAATTGAACCAACGGACCAATCAGAGCGTACGTAATACAACCTAATATTGTGAGTTTAGCTTACCCCACAAGAATCAGCCATTTTCCGGGACCGTTAAAGCTTTGCAATTGTAACTACTAAAACAAGTATATTTTCAGTCTAGAAAATTCTCTAAATATCAAATCTCTACAGAACCGCCCATCTCATAAAACTTTCTCCATTTACAGCCCCACCCACACATGGTCCTCATCTGTAAACTAAAATGGGCACGTGCTTAGAAAATTCTGGTTTTCCACACAGAAAAATAATAATAATATGTAACCATTTTTTTAATATTTTTATTGTATTCACTATATGATGATTTCCCAGTATTGCAAGCACGGAACGCCCTGGCTCTAACGTTGTTGTTTTTTTTCATTCGTTACAAAATTTAATGTTTTGTAAAATGCCGACATTTTAAGAGCGTTTTATTATTAGCGTAAATGTGTCTGGGGTAAACAACGTGTCTGGGGTAAACAACCTGTTGCAAAATGATTTAGTTTATATGACGAATAGAGACGTGGAATGGAAAGAACATTTATTTCTGCTTACTATAATCATACAACTTATTTAAAAAAACTGCAATGTAAATCTTCCTTCCTTGACACATTCACTGTTTATATTATTACAAGTCGGATCACTAGTCCACGAACTATATATTTTTAATCTTTTCAGCAAAATTATTCTGTATGTTTAGTACAAAGTATATTTGACAACGGGAACGCCGGACACGGACATTTTTTTCTGCTATGAGTGTGCGTGGTTTACCTCAGATGTGCATGAGTCAGTGAGTGTATCCTAAATCATCTGAGGTCCAGGTGTAGTGCATTTAATAGATTACAGGTCAGATAGTTATTGTGTCAAGGTGTCCACGTTGTTCCTCTGAATACTGATATTGCCGTTTTATTAATACTCCAAAAAAGGGGATAAGTTAAAGGGACACTGAACCCAAATTTTTTCTTTAATGATTCAGATAGAGCATGAAATTTTAAGCAACTTTCTAATTTACTCCTATTATCAAATTGTCTTTATTCTCTTGGTATCTTTATTTGAAATGCAAGAATGTTAGTTTAGATGCCAGCCCGTTTTTGGTGCACAACCTGGGTTGTCGTTGCTAATTGGTAGATACATTCACCCACCAATAAAAAAAGTGCTGTCCAGAGTTCTGAAAAAAGCTTAGATGCCTTCTTTTTCAAATAAAGATAGCAAGAGAACAAAGAAAATTGATAATAGGAGTAAATTAGAAAGTTGCTAAAAATTGCATGCTCTATCTGAATCACGAAAGAAAAAATTTGGGATCAGTGTCCCTTTAAGCTTAGTAAATTTGTTTATAGGGACACTGAACCCAATTTTTTTCATTCGTGATTCAGATAGAGAATGCAACTTTAAGCAACTTTCTAATGTACTCCTATTATCAAATTTTCTTCATTCTCTTGGTATCTTTATTTGAAATGCAAGAATGTAAGTTTAGATGCCGGCCCATTTTTGGTGAACAACCTAAGTTGTCCTTGTTGATTGGACAGCACCAATAAACAAGTGCTGTCCATGGTTCTGGACCATAAATTTACTAGCTCTTTAGCTTATATGCCTTCTTTTTCAAATAAAGATAGCAAGAGAATGAAGAACAGTTGATAATAGAAGTAAATTTGAAAGTTGCTTAAAATTGTGTGCTCTATCTGAATCATGAAAGAAAAAAATTTGGGTTCAGTATACCTTTAACTATACATCACTTTGAAGCAAGATTTTAACTTTAAGCGTACTATGTATCCAGTGCTTGAGGGAAAATATATAAATTGTTTTTAACAGTTTTTTTCTTTCTTCTTTTTTCCCTTTCTTTTCTCCCCCTTTTCTTCCTTTTCTCTCATTTTTCCCCTTTTTATCAGAAGACGCTTATTATGAGCTAACAGTTGCAAGCTTCCACAGGAGTGATCCCTGTTTCTTTTTATTCATGATATGGAGTTAACTGGAATGGTCCTGAGAATACCGTCAATATATACAGTTCCAGACCCACAAACCACCCTGCTCTCACCCCTCCAGCGTCGAGAGTCACCAGTTGAGAGGATCCTACTACCCTCAATTATCCTGGCTGGATGCTGAATTTCTCCAGCGTTAACCCTCAAAATACCTATAAATACACCCCTCACCACACCCACAATTCAGTTTAACGAATAGCCAAGTAGTAGGGTGAAGAAGAAAGGAGTAAAAAGCATCAACAAAGGAATTTGGAAATAATTGTGCTTTATACAAAAAAATCATAACCACCATAAAAAGGGTGGGCCTCATGGACTCTTGCCAATATGAAATAAATTAATTTATCAGGTAAGTTCTTCTGTAAGCCTTCTGACCTTACCTAGAACCAGAAAAGATAGCAAATAGACTAGAAGTCTTCCTGAAATCTTTAGTAGCTTCAACATAATATTTCAGAGCTCTCACCACATCCAAAGACTGTAAAGATCTCTCTAAAGAATTTTTAGGATTAGGACACAAGGAAGGGACAACAATTTCTCTATTAATGTTGTTAGAATTCACAACCTTAGGTAAGAATTTAAATGAAGTCCTCAAAACTGCCTTATCCTGATGAAAAATCAGAAAAGGAGATTCACAAGAGAGAGCAGGTAATTCAGAAACTCTTCTAGCAGAAGAGATGACCAAAAGAAACAACGCTTTCCAAGAAAGTAGTTTAATGTTCAAAGAATGCATAGGCTCAAATGGAGGAGCCTGTAAAGCCTTCAAAACCAAATTAAGACTCCAAGGAGGAGAGATTGATTCAATGACAGGCTTGATACGAACCAAAGCCTGAACAAAACAGTGAATATCAGGAAGCTTAGCAATCTTTCTGTGAAATAAAACAGAAAGAGCAGAGATTTGTCCCTTCAAGGAACTTGCAGACAAACCCTTATCCAAACCATCCTGAAGAAACTGTAAAATTCTTGGAATTGTAAAAGAATTCCAAGAAAATTTATTAGAGGAACACCATGAAATGTAAGTCTTCCAAACTCTATAATAAATCTTTCTAGAAACAGATTTACGAGCCTGCAACATAATATTAATCACATAATCAGAGAAACCTCTATGACTAAGCACTAAGCATTAAATTTCCATACCTTCAAATTTAATGATTTGAGATCCTGATGGAAAAACGGACCTTGAGACAGAAGGTCCGGCCTTAATGGAAGTGGCCAAGGTTGACAACTGGACATCCGAACAAGATCCGCATACCAAAACCTGTGAGGCCATGCTGGAGCCACCAGCAACACAAATGATTACTCCATGATGATCTTTGAGATCGCTCTAGGCAGAAGAACTAAAGGCGGGAAAATATAAGCAGGTTGATAACACCAAGGAAGTGTCAATGCATCCACTGCTTCTGCCTGAGGATCCCTGGACCTGGACAGGTACCTGGGAAGTTTCTTGTTTAGATGAGAAGCCATCAAATCTATTTCTGGAAGACCCCACATCTGAACAACCTGAGAAAACACATCTGAATGGAGGGACCACTCTCCCGGATCTAAAGTCTGACGGCTGAGATAATCCGCTTCCCAATTGTCTATACCTGGGATATGAACCGCAGAAATTAGACAGGAGCTGGATTCTGCCCAAGCAAGTATCCGGGATACTTCTTTCATTGCTTGGGGACTGTGAGTCCCACCCTGATGATTGACATATGCCACAGTTGTGATATTGTCTGTCTGAAAACAAATGAACGGTATTCTCTTCAACAGAGGCCAAATCTGAAGAGCCCTGAAAATCACACAGAGTTCCAAAATATTGATTGGTAATCTCTCCTCTTGAGATTTCCAAACCCCTTGTGCTGTCAGAGATCCCCAAACAGTTCTCCAACCTGAAAGACTTGCATCTGTTGTGATCACAGTCCAAGTTGGACGAACAAATGAGGCCCCTAGAACTATACAATGGTGATCTAACCACCAAGTCAGAGATAATCAAACATTGGGATTTAAGGATATTGTCAGGGTTTTTTCCCTGTTGTTTGCAATGTGCTGCTGGCAGCCATTTTACTCACATCTCTTCCTGACTATGGTGCATTGTGGGGGATGCTGCTCATTTCCTACACTTCCTTTTATGGCCAGACTGGTGTGCATCATCCATGTGAGACAGGATGCAGTCTCAGAATTGTGATGTCATCACTTATTATTTAAAGGGTCTCTGTTCAGTATGCTTTGCCTTTGCGTTGTCTCAGACCAGTTTGTGAGAGCTCCTGTGTATTACCTGGCTGCCTGACGTCCTTCCTGGTTCCTGATCCCTGGCTTGTTCCTGACTCTGCTGTTTTCCTTGTTCCTGATTCCGGCTCGTCTGATTATTCGCTTTGGCTCCTGACTCAGCTCGTCTGACTACCAGCTCTAGTTTTGACTCCTGGCTTGTTATTTGACTTGTGGACTTTTTATTATTTTTTGCTATGAATAAAGGTGTGATTATTTTTGCACTTCTCGTCTCAGTCTGATTCCTGGCACCCTGGCATTACGCAAAGGCCATGAATCCTGATGGTGCTAATAGTCCACCTTTACCTGCCATCATTTCCAGGATGGATGAACAGGATCACAGCTTGGATCAATTTGCACTAGCCCTGCAAACCCTGCTGACTCGCACTGCACATTTGGACCAAAGTGTCCCGCAAGTTATGGCTGCTCCTGTTTCCGCTGCTGAACCTATGCCTACCAGGAGCATGTCCGGTTCTGCACCTCTACCTCAGCGATATGGAGGCGATCCTATTCAGTGCAGAGGGTTTTTGAACCAGGTGGGCATTTACTTTGACATGTTACCTCAGGTGTTTCCCTCTGACAGAGCTAAGGTGGGATTTCTCATCTCGTTACTCTCTGACACAGCTCTTGCCTGGGCTAATCCCTTGTGGGAGACTAATAAACCTGTGATTTCAAATTACCCTGAATTTGTGGCCTCCTTTCGAAGGGTATTTGATGTTCCGGCTCGCTCCTCCTCTGCTGCTAAACGACTCATGTCCATTCAGCAAGGTACAAGATCTGTTGCTCAGTATGCTATTGAGTTCCATATGCTTGCCGCAGAGGTAAGGTGGAACAATGAAGCCCTTGTTGCCGCCTTCTTTCATGGGCTCTCTGATGCGATTAAAGACAAAGTTGCTGTCAGAGATTTACCAGAGGATCTAGAGGCATTGGTGTCTTTTTTGATCCTAATTGACATCAGACTCAGAGAGAGGCCCTCTTTCAAGGAGCGCTTGCGGAAGCCTCCTGCTCCGTTGTCTCCTACGTGTTCGTTCCCATCCATGCCTTCCTCTCCTCCCATGCCTCCTGGTCCTGAGTCACCAGGTACTGCTGAGCCAATGCAGTTGGGATTCACGCGTCTCTCCGCGGTAGAGAGGGCCTTTAGGAGGAGGGAGGGGCTCTGCCTCTATTGTGGGTTACAGGGCCACCTTTTGAAGTCTTGTCCTACACAGCCAGGAAACGCTCAAACCTAAGGTCCTGTCAGGGGCAGACCTTGGGTGGTTTATCCTCGTCCCCGGAACCGCTTAAGGAGAAACCTTTTGTCACGGTTGTCCTTTCCTGGGTAGACTCCTCCATAGTCACTCAGGCTCTTGTTTACTCCGGTGCTGCGGGCTATTTCATTGACAGTGCTTTTGTATCAAAGCACTCCATTCCTGTTTTGCCTCGGTCCGTTCCGCTTGCTATTGAGACCATTGAAGGCAGGCCCCTTCAGCCCGCACTCATTACTCACAAAACTGCTCCGTTGTCCATGGCTGTTGGGGCTCTCCATTTTGAAACCCTCCAGTTCCAGGTGATAAACTCTCCACATTTTCCGGTTGTTCTGGGTTATCCCTGGCTACAAAAGCACAATCCCAGTCTCGACTGGCGCAGGTCCGAAATTTTGTCTTGCTCCCCGCAATGTATTTCCACTTGTCTTCGGAAACCAGTTAAAGTCTTGTGCACTTCTTCGGTATCTCAATTGCCAGAGGAGTACCGAGAGTTCCTAGACGTGTTTGACAAGGTGCGTGCCGGTACGTTGCCTCCTCACCGGTCTTATGATTGTGCCATAGACCTGCAACCCGGAGCCATTCCTCCTCGGGGCCGGGTGTACCCTCTGTCTGTTGCAGAGAATTGTGCTATGGAGGAGTATGTTGCAGATGCTCTGTCGCGGGGGATCATCCGCAAATCCTGCTCTCCTGCAGGGGCTGGCTTCTTCTTTGTGAAGAAAAAGGGTGGCAAGTTAAGACCATGTATCGATTATAGGGGTCTTAATCGTCTTACCATTAAGAATGCTTACCCTATTCCGCTCATTACCAAACTCTTTGACCGCCTCAAGGGAGCTACGGTCTTTACTAAACTTGATTTGAGAGGAGCGTACAATCTCGTTAGGATTAAGGAGGGCCACGAATGGAAAACAGCATTTAACACCAGGAGCGGGCATTATAAGTATCTTGTAATGCCCTTTGGCCTATGTAATGCTCCTGCGTTTTTTCAGGAATTTATTAATGATGTCCTATGAGATATGTTGCAACAGTGTGTTGTGGTGTACTTAGACTTCTGATGTTACACAGGTTCTTCAGAGACTACGTGAGAACGGCCTGTTTTGTAAACTTGAGAAATGTGAGTTCCTTCCTAGGTTATGTTATCTCCGTTGCAGGGTTCTCCATGGATCCTGACAAGTTATCTGCAGTTCTGCAGTGGCCTCGCCCAGTTGGTCTTCGGTCTATTCAACATTTTTTGGGGTTCGTCAATTACTATAGAACGTTTATTAAAAACTTTTCTTCCTTGGTCAAGCCTATCACAGACATGACCCGTAAAGAGAATGATCCACTCCATTGGTCACCTACTGCCATTAAGGCCTTTGAAGGCCTTTGATAGTCTTAAGACTGCCTTTGCTGCTCATCCAGTTCTGGCTCATCCTAACCCTGTCCTGCCTTTCGTTTTTGAGGTCGATGCGTCTGAGACTGGAGTAGGTGCCCTCTTGTCTCAACGTCCTACGCCTGACGGTTCCTTGCATCCGTGTGGTTTCTTCTCTAAGAAATTGTCTTCAGCGGAGTGCAATTATGAAATTGGCAACAGGGAATTACTGGCCATAATTTTGGCACTCAAGGAATGGAGGCATCTTCTCGAGAGTACTAGTGTGCCAGTGCTAATTTTTACTGACCACAAGAATTTAACTTATCTATCTGAAGCAAAACGTTTGTCGCCCCGACAGGCCAGATGGGCGCTATTTTTGTCTCGGTTTAATTATGTGGTCTCCTACCTGCCTGGTAGTAATGTTAGGGCTGATGCCCTCTTTCGACAATTTTCGCCTCTGTCCAAGGAGGAGTCTGTACCTACTCCTGTTATACCTCCTGACCATATTTTTGCTACCATACGTACTAATTAGACTTCTCCCTTGGGGGAGGAGATCCTGGCTGCACAAACCAATGCACCTCCTGAGAAACCTAGTGGTAAGTGTTTTGTTCCTGAGAATCTTCGAACTAAACTTTTGCACACTTACCACTATCCTAAAGCCGCAGGTCACCCAGGCAAGAACCAAATGATTTGGTCTATCACTTGACAATTCTGGTGGCCAGGTCTTCGTTCTGATTTTTCTGCGTATGTTGCCTCCTGCTCAGTTTGTGCACAGAATAAGACTCCTCAACGTCTTCCTGTGGGTCTTCTTCAACCTATTGCTAATGGTGAGCGTCCTTGGACACATCTTTCCATGGACTTTATTGTCGAGCTCCCTGTTTCCAATGGCAATACTGTTATCCTTATGGTGGTTGACCGTTTTTCTAAAATATCACATTGCATTTCCTTGATGAAGCTGCCTACCGCTCAGGAGCTTGCTTCGATTTTTGCCCTGGAGGTCTTCCGTTTACATGGGTTACCCAAAGAGATAGTGTCAGACCGGGGTAGATAGTTTGTCTCCAGATTTTGGCATTCCTTTTGTGCTCAAATGGGGATCCAGCTTTCCTTCTCCTTGACATATCACCCTCAATGCAATGGGGCTGCGGAACGGTCTAATCAAGCTCTGGAACAGTTCCTCCATTACTATGTCTCAGATCACCACAATAATTGGTCTGAACTGTTACCTTGGGCAGAGTTTGCTCGTAATAGTGCTATTAATGCTTCCTCCAAGTTATCCCCGTTCATGGCGAATTATGGGTTTCAACCATCCTTGTTGCCCGGTTCAGTCATGTCTCAGGGTATTCCAGCTTTGGAGGAGCATCTCCGGCTACTCCGTTCCACATGAATGCAGATTCAGGATTCGTAGGCGTCTGCCCACACCTTCCTACCAGGTTGGTGAGAGAGTTTGGTTGTCCTCCCGCAACTTGAACCTTCGTGTCCCTTCCAATGAATTGGCTCCTCGTTATGTTGGTCCTTTTCGAATACTCCAACGGGTTAATCCTGTGGCCTACGCTCTTGACCTTCCTCCTGCTATGTGCATCTCCAATGTTTCTCATGTCTCCCTCTTGAAACTATTGGTTTGTAATCGGTTTACCACTGTGTTGCCTCGTCCCCATCCTATCTTTGTTGACAACCATGAGGAGTATGAGGTCAGCAGCATTATTGACTCTTGTATGTCCAGGGGCCGTGTACAGTATTTGGTTCGCTGGAGGGGCTACGGTCCGGAGGAGCGTTCTTGGGTTCCCTCCTCTGATGTTCATGCCCTTCATAAAAAGGGCAGTAGAGAAGAATCTGGCAACTACAGGCCAGTTAGTTTAACTTCAGTAGTAGGGAAATTAATGGAAAGCCTCTTAAAAGAAAGAATTATGACTTACATAAAGACAAACAATTTAGAGGACCAAAATCAGCATGGTTTTACTTCAGGGAGATCATGTCAGACTAATCTAATTGACTTCTTTGATTATGTAACAAAAGTATTAGACAAGGGAGGAGCAGTTGATGTAGCATATCTAGATTTCAGCAAAGCATTTGACACAGTCCCACACAATAAACTTATTCACAAACTATATCTCCTTGGTCTAGATTCAAAAATTGTGAACTGGGTGGAATGCTGGCTTAAGGACAGAAAACAAAGTGTCTTAGTAAATGGAGTTCATTCAGCAGAGGGGGCTGTTACTAGTGGTGTTCCTCAGGGGTCAGTTCTGGGGCCTGTTTTGTTTAACATATTTATCTGCGATATCAGCAAAGGGCTACAGGGGAAAGTATGTCTCTTTGCAGATGATACAAAAATTTGCAACAGAGTGGATGTTCCAGGGGGGGTAGACAAAATGAGAAGTGATATACAACAATTGGAGGATTGGACAAATGACTGGGGTCTAAAGTTTAACACAGCAAAGTGTAAAATAATGCATTTAGGGAAGAAAAATCCAAATGTTAATTACAGACTCAATGACACTTTACTGACTGTTACAGACGAGGAACAGGACTTGGGAATTATTATTTCAGATGATTTAAAACTTAGTAAACAATGTAGTAATGCAGCGAGTAAGGCTAGCAGAATGCTTGGATGTATTGGTAGAGGTATTTGCAGCAGAAATAGTAAGGTTCTTATGCCACTTTATAGATCATTAGTTAGGCCTCATCTTGAGTATTGTGTGCAGTTCTGGAGACCATATCTTCAGAAGGATATTAACAAACTTGAATCTGTGCAAAGGAGGGCTACCAAAATGGTACATGGTCTAAAAAATAAAACTTACCAGGATAGGCTCAATGACCTAAATATGTATAGCTTAGAGGAGAGAAGGGAAAGAGGTGATATGATAGCAACTTTCAAGTACATTAAAGGGTTTAGTAAAACTGAGGCTGTGGGTATTTTACATAAAATGGAAAATTCAAGAACAAGGGGTCATGAGCTCAAGCTAAAGGGTAGTAGATTCAGAAGTAATTTGAGGAAGCACTTCTTTACAGAAAGAGTGATTGATTTATGGAATAAACTTCCTCAAGAGGTAGTAGCAACAAACACTGTGGGGGACTTTAAAAATGCATGGGACAAGCATAGGGCTATCCTACGAACTAGATAAGTTTATACTGTTAGGTAAGGTCGGGCAGACTTGCTGGGCCTATGGCTCTTATCTGCCGTCAATATCTATGTTTCTATGCTCCCGCCCTCCCCCGTGCCTTCCATGCCCGTTTTCCCAATAAGCCTTTTGTCCTCCCACGGGGGAGGGGTCGTTGAGGGGAGGGTACTGTCAGGGTTTTTTCCCTGTTGTTTGCCATGTGCTGCTGGCAGCCATTTTACTCGCCTCTCTTCCTGACTATGGTGCATTGTGGGGGATGCTGCTCATTTCCTACACTTCCTTTTATGGCCAGACTGGTGTGCATCATCCATGTGAGACAGGATGCAGTCTCAGAATTGTGATGTCATCACTTATTATTTAAAGGGCCTCTGTTCAGTATGCTTTGCCTTTGCATTGTCTCAGACCTGTTTGTGAGAGTTCCTGTGTATTACCTGGCTGCCTGACGTCCTTCCTGGTTCCTGATCCCTGGCTTGTTCCTGACTCTGCTGTTTTCCTTGTTCCTGATTCCGGCTCGTCTGGCTATTCGCTTTGGCTCCTGACTCGGCTCGTCTGACTACCAGCTCTGGTTTTGACTCCTGGCTTGTTATTTGACTTCTAGACTTTTTATTATTTTTTGCTATGAATAAAGGTGTGATTATTTTTGCACTTCTCGTCTCAGTCTGATTCCTGGCACCCTGACAGATATTAATTGTGATTTCCTTGTATAATCCCTGCAGCATTGGTTCAGCATACAAAGGTGGAGAGGTCTCATGTGAAAACGAGCAAAGGGGATCGCGTCCGATGCTGCAGTCATGAGACCTAAAACTTCCATGCATATAGCTACTGAACACTAGTTTATTCATGTAAAATTCGGCAGAATGTAAAGACTGAGCTAGTACCAAGATACCGTCCAAATAATGAAACACGGCATTACCCCCCCCCCCCCCCAGAAAGTAGGGCACCGAGAACCTTTGAAAAGATTCTTGGAGCTGAGTGACAAATTGGTAATGCTTGTCTAGAAAAGAGAATCTCAGAAACTGATAATGATCTGGATGAATCAGAATATGAAGATATGCATCCTGTAAGTCTATTTTGGACATATAATTTCCTTGCTGAACAAAAGGCAGAATAGTCCTTATAGTCACCATTTTGAAAGTTGGCACTCTTACATAACGATTCAAACTTTTTAGATCCAGAACTGGTCTGAATTAATTTTCTTTCTTTGGGACAATGAATAGATTTGAATAAAACCCCAGATCCTGTTCCTGAAACGGAACTGGCATGATTACCCCTGAAAACTCCAGGTCTGAAACACACTTCAGGAAAGTATAAGCCTTTACTGGATTTGCTGGGATGCGTGAAAGAAAATATCTTCTCACAGGAGGTCTTACTCTGAATCCTATTTGGTACCCCTGAGAAACAATACTCAGAATCCATTGATTTTGGACAGAATTTGTCCAAACATCCTTGAAAAATCTTAATCTGCCCACTACCAGCTGAGCTGGAATGAGGGCCGCACCTTCATGCGGACTAGGGGGCTGGTTTTGGTCTCTTAAATGGCTTGGATTTATTCCAATTTGAGGAAGGCTTCCAATTGGAAACATATTCCTTGGGGGAAGGATTAGGTTTCTGTTCCTTATTCTGTCGAAAGGAACGAAAACGGTTAGAAGCTTTAGATTTACCCTTAGGTCTTTTATCCTGAGGTAAAAAAAAAACTCCCTTCCCCCCAGTGACAGTTGAAATAATCAAATCTAACTGAGAACCAAATAACTTATTACCTTGGAAAGAAAGAGATAGCAATCTAGAATTAGAAGTCATGTCAGCATTCCAAGATTTAAGCCACAAAGCTCTTCTAGCTAAAGTAGCTAAAGACATAGATTTAACATCAATTTTTATGATATCAAAAATGTCATCACAAATAAAATGATTAGCATGTTGAAGCAAGCGAACAATGCTAGACAAATCAGAATCGAATTCTTGTTGCACTAAATTTTCCAACCAAAATATTGATGCAGCTGCAACATCAGCCAATGAAATTGCAGGTCTGAGAAGATGACCTGAATATAAATAGGCTTTCCTTAGATAAGATTCAAGTTTCCTATCTAAAGGATCTTTAAAAGAAGTACTATCTTCCATAGGAATAGTAGTACGTTTAGCAAGAGTAGAGATAGCCCCATCAACTTTGGGCATCTTTTCCCAAAACTTTAAAGTAACTGCTGGCAAAGGATACAATTTTTTAAACCTTGAAGAAGGAATAAAAGAAGTACCAGGCCTCTTCCATTCCTTAGAAATCATATCAGAAATAGCATCAGGAACTGGAAAAACCTCTGGAATAACTACAGGAGGTTTATAAACAGAATTTAAACGTTTGCTAGTTTTCATATGAAGAGGACTTTCCTCCATATCCAATGTAATCAACACTTCTTTTATCAAAGAACGAAAATACTCTATTTTAAATAAATAAGTAGATTTGTCAGTGTCAATATCTGAGGCAGGATCTTCTGAACCAGATAGATCCTCATCAGAGAAGGATAATTCAGTATGTTGTCGGTCATTTGAAATTTCATCAACTTTATGAGAAGTTTTAAAAGACCTTTTACGTTTATTAGAAGGCGGGATGGCAGACAAAGCCTTCTGAATAGAATCAGCAATAAATTCTTTTAAATTCACAGGTATATCTTGTACATTAGATGTTGAAGGAACCTCAACAGGCAATGTATTATTACTGATGGACACATTATCTGCATGTAAAAGTTTACTTAGCTTTGGTAGAAGTTTTATCAGGCAGCAGGGTTCCAACAGTGATTTCTGAGACAGGATCAGATTGAGACATCTTGCAAATGTAAGAGAAAAAAAACAACATATAAAGCAAAATGATCGATTTCCTTATATGGCAGTTGCAGGAATGGTAAAAAATAATGCAAACAGCATAGCCCTCTGATAAAGGCAAGAGGCATATATGAATGGGGTTTTAAATAATGAAAATATTTGGCACCAAGTATGACACACAATACAAACAGAAAAAAAAATTTTCTCGCTAACAACATCCGGAAATGACACACTCGCGTCATTGAAGACGCAACCTTGTGAAAGGACTCAGCGTCAACTAAGACGCTGGAAGTGACGAATTTGCGTCATCGAATGTAACTTCGCACCAAAAAATCTCGTGCCAAAATGACGCAATAAACTTTAGCATTTTGCGTCCCTCGCAAGTCTGCCCGTGAATTTGAAAATGACAGTCAATTGAAAAAAGACTATACCCCATATAAGAAATACATTTTTCTAAAAAATGCATTTCCTAGATATGAAACTGACAGTCTGCAAAAGGAAATATACTGAAAAGCCTGAATCATGCCAAATATAATTACAATACATATATTTAGAACTTTATATAAATACATAAAGTGCCAAACCATAGCTGAGAGTGTCTTAAAGGGACATTAAACACTAAATACATGCTAGATAGAATGATGCATTTAAAGAAAAGATGACTAACATGTAGATGTATTTTTTAAAGTTTCATTAGTTGTTTAAAAAGTGACAAAATAAGTGTAAAGTTTTAGGGGCCCATTTATCAAAGGGCTTGCGGACCTGATCCGACAGTGTGGATCAGGTCCGCAAGACCTCGCTAAATGCGGAGAGCAATACGCTCTCCACATTTAACATTGCACCAGCAGCTCACAAGAGCTGCTGGTGCAACGCCGCCCCCTGCTGACTCGCGGCCAATCGGCCGCCAGCAGGGAGCTGTCAATCAACCCGATCGTATTCGATCGGGTTGATTTCCGGCGGTTCCTGTCCGCCTGCTCAGAGCAGGCGGACAGGGTTATGAAGCAGCGGTCTTTAGACCGCTGCTTCATAACTTGTGTTTCTGGCGAGTCTGAAGACTCGCCAGAAACACGGCCCTTCAAGTTCCATACGGAGCTTGATAAATGGGCCTGTTAGTGTCTATAAAACACTGGGAGCTGCCATGTTGTAACTTGTGTTACCTTCACTGCTGTGGCCAATAAGAGTCAGTTATAAATAGGTCACTAGAGTGTGCAGCCAATGGTTGTGCTGAATTTAACAGTGTTCTGCACTTCCATTTCTAACAGGAACTGAAAAGCTCACAATTTCAGAATGGAATTACAGGCAAAGAGGACAAAATAAATAATGAAAGTATATTGCAGAGTTGTTTTATTATATACAATTTATCATTTTATATTACCATCTCAAAGTGTTTAATGTCCCTTTAAGTAATGAAAACATACTTACCAAAAGACACCCATACACATATAGCAGATAGCCAAACCAGTACTGAAACAGTTATCAGTAGAGGTAATGGAATATGAGAGTATATCATCGATCTGAAAATGGAGGTAGGAGATGAATCTCTACGACCAATAACAGAGAACCTATGAAATAGACCCTGCGTGAGGAAAACAATTGCATTCAATAGGTGATACTCCCTTCACATCCCTCTGACATTCACTGTACTCTGAGAGGAATCAGGCTTCAAAATGCTGAGAAACGCATGTCAATGTAGAAATCTTAGCACAAACTTACTTCACCACTTTCATATGAGGCAAACTTTGTAAACTGAATTGTGGGTATGGTGAGGGGTGTATTTATAGGCATTTTGAGGTTTGGGCAACTTTGCCCCTCCTGGTAGGATTGTATATCCCATACGTCACTAGCTCATAGACTCTTGCCAATTACATGAAAGAAATTAGCTGCCTCCCCCTCGCAGCTCCAGTGGGGGGAAGGGAGTAAAGATGAAATCAGCGTATACGCCTCTGACCCAGACCTTGGGGCCCACTGCTTCGGCTCTCAACTTTCCTCTCATAACACCCATTAGTGGATAGGACCACCGTTAAAACTGGTGAGTACAGGCTCCGCTGGGCAACCTGAGGAATGCTGAGTTTCTGGTTATCAATCTCCCGAACCTCCAATTACCAATCTCCAAAATATTACTCTCCTAGGGCCAGACTTTATCAAGGAATGAAGCCGGTGGTTTAACCTGAGAAAGGTTGTTGACTGCTGGTTAGGCTATCTACCCCCCTCTCGCAGCACCGGTGGGAGGGGGGACTGCCAGTGATGATCCTTTTACCTTCAATTGAGTTTTTTTTGTTTTTTTTTTAAAGCGCAGGTTTAAATTAAGCGCAGTGAGGGTTCCTATGTAGCCACCAATAAGCAAGCGCTATCCATGGTGCTGAACGTAAAATATGCTGGCTCCTAAGCTTAACATTCCTGCTTTTTAAATAAAGATAGCAAGAGAAAAAAGAAAAACTAATAATAGGAGTAAATTAGAAAGTTGCTTAAAATTCCATACTCATACATATATAAATCATGAAAAATTGGGTTTAGTAACCCTTTAAGGACCAGGGCTATTTTTACATTTCTGCTGTGTTTGTGTTTAGCTATTATTTCCTGTAATTTTCCTCTTACTCATTTACTGTACCCACACATATTATATACCGTTATTCTCTCCATTAAATGGACTTTCTAAAGATATTATTCTCATCATATCTTATAATTTACTATAAAAATTTTTATAAAATATGATGAAAAAATGGAAAAAAACACACTTTTTCTAACTTTGACCCCCAAAATCTTACACATCTACAACCACCAAAAAACACCCATGCTAAATAGTTTCTAAATTTTGTCCTGAGTTTAGAAATACCTTGCAAGTTATAGGGCAATAAGTACAAGTAGCACTTTGCTATTTCCAAACCATTTTTTTTTTTCAAAATTAGCGATAGTTACATTGTAACACTGATATCTGTCAGGAATCCCTGAATAACCCTTGACATGTATATTTTTATTTTAGTAGACAACCCAAAGTATTGATCTAGGCCCATTTTGGTATATTTTATGCCACCATTTTACCGCCAAATGCAATCAAATAAAAAAGCTTTTTCACTAACTTTTTCACAAACTTTAGGTTTCTCATTGAAATTATTTACAAACAGCTTGTGCTATTATGGCACAAATGGTTGTAAATGCTTCTCTGGGAGACCCTTTGTTCAGAAATAGCAGACATATATGGCTTTGGCATTACTTTTTGGTAATTAGAAGGCCGCTAATTGCCGCTGCGCACCACAGCAGTGAAAGGGTTCATTTAGGTAGTTTGTAGGGTTAATTTTAGCTTTAGTGTAGAGGCCAGCCTCCTACCTGATACAGCCCACCCCCTGATCCCTCCCTGACCCCTCTCAAACTGCTCTCTTCCCTCCCCCACATCACACCTCCATCTTAAGTACTGGCAGAAAGTCGGCCAGTACTAAAATAAAAGGCATATTTTTTTTTTATTATTTATATGTTTTCTGCAGTGTTGGATCCCCCCTTAGCCCCTAACCTCCCTGACCCCCCCCCCAAAACAGCTCTCTAACCCATCTACCTATATGCCGCCATCTTGGGTACTGTCTGCCAGTACCCAATTTGTTCAAAATTTGGGCTTTTTTTAATAAATACCCCATTTTTCTGTAGTGTAGCTGCCCACCCTCAATACCCTCCCCCCTCCCAGATCTCTTTGGAAACATTCAATTATAGCTTATCCCCCCTCCCTCTCCCTCCTTCCCAGAGACTAACTACAGCGCCCCCGCCTCGTCTCCTCACGCTCCCATGCGCACTCCCGCACAGAATCCGGAAGTCCCTGCAGTGATGGGCCGCCCACCCGCCTCCCTGCTATGGCTCCCTTCCACCAACGATCGGCACCATCGCTGTCCGATGCAGAGAGGGCCACAGAGTGGCCCTCTCTGCATTTGTAACTCTGCAAATCTATTTCTGCAGTGCCCCACTCATGGGGCATGCAGAAATAGTGCAATCTCGCTAAAAATAGCAGAGAGAAGCAGCAACTTAAGGGCATAACGACCAGCGTCGTACAAGGTACGACGCTGGTCGTTAAGGGGTTAATTTCTCTTATCCTCACAAGAATCCCAGTTTTTTGTGTCATTAGATCCGCCCCCTCACAATGGTTTACTCAGTAAACTTAGGAAACTGCATCCCCAGACCTATATCCCCAATTATTATATTGCATACTAATTTACTACAGAAGCAACTGATTTTATTGTGTTTTAAAGGACTGGATATTCTATAATATATATGCTTAGTTTTCTAACCAAATGCTATTTAAAACTTGAACATAATGTTATACATTGCTGTAAAGGAAGTAGGGTTTTAATTCTAATATACCCTCCTACACCAAAGACCATGTTCTTTAGAAACTGATCTCAAAAACTCCACAGTTCATTATAAGACGTTAATAACGAAATTCACAGAAGATATAGTATTGGGTTGTATTTAAATCTAAGTAACATATATTGCTGGCCCCAATGTATTATAATTTTGCTTCTATCTACTTAAAAATTCCCCCATACCCCCTAAATCTTGATATTACTATCCCCAACTGCTTATATTATCAATATCCATGGCCCAAGAGGGCCATCAATTGAAATGGGGAATAGCTAAATATATCAAAAGAAAAGAGATTAAAAACTGATTATATCGGTTAATTACTTACAGTATCTCACAAAAGTGAATAAACCCCTCACATTTTTGTAAATATTTTATGATATCTTTTCATGTGACAACACTGAAGAAATTACACTTTCGTAGTGTGTGTAACTGTGTACAGCCTATATAACAGTGTAAATTTGCTGTCCCCTCAAAATAGCTCAACACACAGCCATTAATGTCTAAACCGTTGGCAACAAAAGTGAGTACAACCCTAAGTGGAAATGTCCAAATTGGGCCCAAAGTGTCAATATTTTGTGTGGCCACCATTATTTTCTAGCTCTGCCTTAACCCTCTTGGGCATGGAGTTCACCAGAGCTTCACAGGTTGCCACTGGAATTCTCTTCCACTCCTCCAGGATGACATCAAGGAGCTGATGGATGTTAGAGACCATGCGCGGTATATATAGTTGTGCCTATAGGGCCGATTTATGAAAGTGCAGACAGACATGATCCGCTGTATCGATCATGTCCGCCGCACATTGATAAATGCCATTTATCATTGCACCAGCAGTTCTGGTGAACTGCTTGTGCAATACCGCCCCCTGCAGATTCACGGCCGCTAGCAAAAGTTGTCAATCAACCCGATCGTATACGATCTGGCGGATTGATGTCCGCTGCCTCAGAGGTGGCTGACTAGTTAAGGAGCAGGGGTCTTATGACCGATGCTTTTTAACTCCTGTTTCAACAGCTGCATAAAGCTCCATTCAGAGCTTGATGAATCGACCCATGTGTCTGAGTGAGTCATATCCTATCTCTATACTCTAAGGCAGTGATTTTCAACCTTTTTTTTGCCGTGGCACACTTTTTTATATTAAAAAATCCTGTGGCACACCACCATCCCAAAATTTGAAAAAATCACACATTTTGAGAAATTATAGGGCCCAATTAGGAACCTGCCGAATTCTGTTTTCAAAGCAGGAATTTTTACACCTTAATTTCTTGGGCCCATGTTGCATTTATATTAATTCAGTAGCCTACCAGCTCAAGATTACCACTGATAATAGTATGTATTATGGGGGTGACACCCCAGGGAATCTAAAATGGAGCATTTTCAGCTTTTATGAACCACCATCTCATAACCAATTTCTTCAAAAATTTGCATTAAAAAAAATCTGCATTTTCCGCACACAATGTGCATTTTCATTGTGAATATTGAAATCCTGATGTGTGCCACTGTAGACAAATTCCTTTATATGTGTTCAACTACATCTCCTGAATCCGCCAGTATTCCACATGTATAGGTAGGTCTACTTTTTGTGAAGTTATAGGGCCCAATTAGGAACCTGCCCAATTCTGTTTTCAAAGTAGGAATATTTACAGATTAATTTGTTGGGGCCCATGTTGCATTTAGAGTGGTGCAGTAGCCTACCAGCTCAAGATACTCCCATAATGCATACTATTTTCAATGGTAGACACCCCAGGGAATCTGAAATGGAGCATTTTTAGCTTTTATGACCCACTATCTCATCACTAATTTCTTCCAACATTTGTGGTAAAAAAAACTGCGTTTTTCACACAAAACTCGAGGACAAGGAAGGAACAATAATTTCCCTATTAATGTTGCGTGAGTTAACAATGTCACACTCAGCTGCTGGGAAGCTCTGCAGTCCTTTCTGTGTGCTTGATTGACAGGTGTCTGAGCCACCCCTTCCTGATGATGTCACAACCAGGCTTTTTATTCTTGGCTTCCTGTTTCTCCAGTGCCAGTTTGTTTGTTAACTTTGTGGCTTCTGATAGGATTTCGCTGAGGAATCTCTCTAACTGTTGCCAATCTCTTCAAGGATTTACTATGCTGGATTAACCTTCAACCTCCTGATTACCTGTCTCCAAACAATGCAAGTACTGTTTGTTTTGTGAAACTTTCAAACTTCCTGTTTACCTGCTGCAAACCCTGCATATTCAGACTACTCTGTGTACTGCCAAACTATTCAAATACTGTTATTTCTGTGAAACCTTCAATCTGCATGTTTACCTGTTTCCAAACTCTGCAAATACAATTATTCAGTGTAAACCTTCAAACTGCTTGATATCCTGTTGCCAATCTCAACAAGTACTGATTAATCTGTGTTAACCTTCAAACTACCAGCTTACCTGTTGCTATCTCTGCAAGTTCTGACAACACAGTGTTAACCTTCAAACTACCTGATTACATGTTGTTAATTCTGCAAGTTCTGACTACACAGTGTTTACCCTCAAACTGCCTGATTACCTGTTGCATACTCTGCAAAGACTGTCAACTCAGTGTTAACCCTCAAACTGCCTGATTACCTGTTGCATTCTCTGCAAAGACTGTCTACACAGTGTTAACCCTCAGACTGCCTGATAACAAATGACCTACTCCTGCATTATTAACTGTTTCCTGTTTTACCCTTCTTCTGTCTGAGTATAAGTGGACTATCCCTGCTCTCCTGATACTGTGGAAGACATTTCCTGAAACCAGTTCCTTATTCAGAAGTTTATCTGGCTGATATCATGAATTACTTTGGCACAGCTAACCCTGCTCCATATCGTGAGTACTTTGTTTTTTGGAGGTTGTCGTGGGGTCACGTCCTGGATTAAACTCAGAGTGCAAGGGTGTTGTTTAAGTTCGCCCTAGCATTTGGGTCTTCTTCTGGACATTTCCTAACCTGACAAACAACTTTAGAAAACAATTGAAAAGAAGTTCACAAAACAACTTTATCCTGATGAAAAATCAGGTAAGGAGACTCACAAGAGAGAGCAGACAATTCAGAAACAAGAAACAACACTTTCCAAGAAAGTAGTTTAATGTCCAATGTATGCATTGTGACAGGGTGGGAGAAGGTATGTACATTAGCAGGCGCTTTGAGAGAGCAGTTTTCCCCTGCAACTAAAGAGTTAAGTCTCTTGGGTCAGTTTCACAACAGCTTCCTTTTAAGTTAGCTCAAGTCTTTATAAGCAGCTCTCTAGGAACAGTATGATCTTAGGGAGCAGGATGTTTTCCAGAGTGAAAGAGAGGCTGGAGACCAGTTAGCATGGCTGACGGCCTGTAAAGAGACACACTGGTGAGACAAACTTGTTTTGCATTTTACTTATGCCATTTCTATGAAGTACTAAACTGGGTTCAGGTTAGCTAACCAGTTTATCATTAGTAAGGAAAATCGTATGTATAGTTAGGCTCCTGACAGGAGTAGGCTTTTTATTTGTGTGCTTTGTTTGACTGGCTGCTTTGAAGTTGTTGTATTTAAAGAGACAGTGCACCTGTAATGTTAAAATACTTTTTTTTTCCCTCTTAATGAAACGGTTTGAAAATACAGTTACCACACCATTGAGACTGTTCTTCCAGTGACCTTACCACAAGGTGGTGGGATTTGTGAATGGTGCCAAGTTTTGTGTTGTGGAAACCTTAAAGTAACAGTACCTGCCAAACATGGAGGATATTGTAAAAGCTCCGCTACAAGCTACCACAGTACAGCAAGAAACAAAATGACAGGCTGCAGACTCTCTGGCAGCTCAGCAGGAGTGTAACTGGCTTATGGCTATGCAAATTGGGGCCTTAAAGGGACAGTTCACCCAAAAACTTTCTCCCCTTTAAATTATTCCCAATGATCCTTTTTACCTGCTAGAGTGTATTAAATTGGTTGCAAGTAGCTCCTTTACTCATATTTCAGCATTTGAAATAGCTGATTTAGCTTGTGGTTTCCCAACCTATACTGAAAGTTTTGATACTGGCGTATATGCTAAAGAATAGCCTAAGTAAACACAGCCAGCAGAAGAGATTACACCCTCAGTGGGGGGCATGATAGTTAAGTAATAAAATGATAATTTTCCATTGTTCTCTCTATGTATTGAGCTTTGGTGTTCCAGACAAATATAAGATAAGGAAGCAAGTCTGTGTACATAAAAGTGATAACATAATGAGATCTGATATTACCTGAAGCTCAACCCATTGTAATAGGCTGTGGTTTCAAAGCACAAAACCAGCTACTTCAGATACACAAATAAACCCGAAAATGCAATTTCTCAAATATTTTATACTCTGCAGTTGGTATAACAAGTCATTTAAAATACATTTATGTGAGACAGTGGGGTAAACTAGGATTTTCTTGGGTGGGCAGGTTGTCCGCAGTCAAAATGACTGTTCTTCCTAGGATTTTATACTTATTTCGCACCCTCCCTGTCAAAATCCCCACGCCAGACTTAGAAGATCTTCAAAAATACACCAACAACTTCATAAGAGGTAACAAAAAAGCCCGAATAGCAACGAACACTCTTAATAGGCACAGAAGGTTGGGGGGGGTTGGGGCTCCAAATTTCAAACACTATTATCAAGCGGCTAGATTGGCGCAGACAACCCTTCTTAATGAAATGGAGGAGGATATCATCTGGACAAAAATAGAAACAGACATTATGGAAATAAAACCACGAACACGGGTGCTTTGGGACCCGAAAAACTGCTCAGGAAGAAACCACTACACCCTCCCTCTATCAGACTTTATGATCAGACAGTGGTCCACACTTACTTCAACTCTTAGATTACTACCACATAATTCGACCAAAACGCCACTAAGATGTATTATTAAACCGGAACACACCTCAATTATTAAAAAATGGGAAAACAGGGGGTTATATAGGATAGCTGATCTAATGGAGGGGGGCACAATAATTACTTACACTCAGTTACAAGAAAAAATACACCCAGCCAAACTTCACTGGTTCTTCTACCTACAAATCTCATCCATCATACTACATCATACATCTGGGGACCAGAGAGGGCCTCTTACCACTTTAGAGACTATCTGTAGCTCACCAACGAGACCTAAGAAAGCAATTTCTCGTATTTATCAAGCAATCCAGGAAACTATAGGGACCACCAAATCCCCCCTTCAAGTAAAATGGGAATTAGACCTAAATAAAGAATATGACATACATTCCTGGAATGAAATTATTTACGGGGCAGGGAAGGGGCTACTAGGAGCTGACATGCTTGAAAACGCAATTAAAACCAACTTTCGTTGGTACCTTACACCACTTATTACCTCACATGCCATCAGACACGGATCCAAACTCTGCTACAGAGGCTGCGATGTGGAAGGTTCCTATAGACACATGTGGTGGGACTGCCCTCATTCACATAGAACATGGAACAGACTATCACACTTTTTGAGCTCTCTTTTAGATAGTCCAATTACATTCTTTCATTAGAACAAGCACTACTGCACACTAAACTTAAGGAGTTCAATAAGCACATAAACCATTTCATAAAGATAACATGTACAGCAACTAGGGTGTGTATAGCACGCCGATGGAAGGAATCTGCCCCTACATGGGGAGAGGTTATTGTTAAAATCAGACACTACTATAACATGTCAGCACAGGCTGCCATATTACAAGACACACAGGAAACCTTCCAGAAGGTTTGGTTTTACTGGATTATGCACGACACATCAAACTCCAGAATAGAGGACAAGTGAAAGGTTAACTTCAAGGAAGCGCTCCTATTAAAGCATTGAAAGGCTCCCTCAGCCCCAATAGATACTAACTTGGAACTTACAAAGTTAGGGCAGAGATCCTGGCTAAGTCCTCCCCCATCCCCTTACCCACCCTCTTTCTCTCCATTTCTACATCATCTCTTTCTCCTTCTTTACCCTACACTTTAGGCCTAACGAAAAAATGTTTACATTGTTTTTACATGATTCAGTTTAATTATATTTGTTAGGTCCATCGCCGGACTCTGTACATGCAGATGGTCGACTAATTGTAACATCGGCATTTTTCCCTTTCCTTTTCTTTTACTCATATCTTGTTATTGTCAAAAATATACTCAATAAAAATTTATTTCAACTAAAATACATTTATGGAAAAACAATTTTACAGTGTACTGTCCCTTTAAGTGAGGCTCAAAAAGGGGACCATGAAATGCTGAAAGAGATTGCAGACCGCATTACTACCCAGGGACAGCTGGCACAAACAGGAGCTGTAATGTCAGGAAATCACCTTTACTACACTCCACCCACTTTCCCTATAAAGCCTGTCAGTTTAGTGCAGACAGGTGCTTAGTATTTTGTGTGCAGACCTGCATGTCTCACCTCCCTGCAGTTCCTGTCTGTTTCCTGATTTCAATACAAGCTAAACCGCCAAACCAAATTTCCAATATATCCTGATGCTAAGGATTCATCAACGGATATCCATCTACTTTCTACTCACTGATACTGGAAATCACTTCTCTTGGATTCTGCCATTTATCTACTACTGCAAAGTACTACAACGTCACAACTTGTTACTCAGCTCATCAACTGAAACATTGTGGCAAACGCTTTACTTTCCACAATCAATTGAGACTTTTTTGCACCAACCTCCATTCCTCAAACGGATTTCAGCTTCAAACAAACATCCTTACCGGATTCTATTTTGCTCGCCGTTACACGGCACTTCAACACGCCCACCTGTGACGTAACAGGTAACGGCTCACAGATTCAGTAACGAACCGCTGCTACCATATGCGCTGTCTGCGCAATCCCTGCTACACTGTATTCACTCCTCTTAGAGTGTAGAGACTCTTGTGATCAGTGCAAGTTTTACTTTAGTTGTATACTTTCTCCTGTGAAGAAACAGGTATCCGTTCCTATTTATATTTAGCTGTCAGGTTTATGTTAGACTACATTAGGGTTATTCTTAGGATAGTTACTCCTTATGTTTATTTTGCTGCTGCTATATTTTTCCCAATTGTGCTAAACATAACATTGGGGAATAGTAGCAATTTAATATATTAATATCACAACATATTCCTTGCTGTTACCTTCCCGTATGTTACAGCCTGAATACACTGTGATACACTTCAGTACCAGTTCCGCAGCTGAGAATCCAACTCATATTACAAGTGCAGCTGAGAAAGGTAATCAGCACCCTGACATAATACTAAGCCTCAAAATGGATCCAGCGGAACTCCCTCAGATTGTCTACAATTTATCACAGAGAGTCGACCAGTTAAGTCATGGCTTACGCGAACTACAGATGGAGAATCAACTTTACGAGGAATAATAAAGGACTCTATGTCCAAATCACCACTGCCTGACTCCACACCTGAACCGCAGGTCTCACTACCAGTTCTTTTCTCAGGCAACCGAAAACAGTATCGGCAATTCAAAAATGCTTGTAATTTACTATTCAACCTCAAACCCAAAACCTACAATAATGACCGCATTAAGGTTCTCACAATCATCTCTTTCCTGAGAGGTGAACCCAGGGTTTGGGCCGATACCTGCTATGAGAGCAATGATCCCATCCTATCATCTCTGGATGATTTCTACACCACTATGGACGAGTTGTATCAAGATACTGACGTACAGCTCACCGCTGAAACAAAGATGAGATGCCTAAAACAAGGCCGTAGGGCCGTGGAAGAGTATATAACTGAGTTCAAGCAGTTTGCAACTGATTCCCAGTGGAATACAGTGGCTCTCAGAAACCAGTTCCGGCTTGGTCTCTCAGACCAGTTGAAAGACGAACTGGCTCGAATTGACCTTCCCTCAACACTTGAAGCCCTCATGAAACTCGCCATACAAATAGATAGAAGGCTCAGAGAAAGAATACAGGAAAGAGCTCAGTCTGACCCTTTTCCCTCTACCACACACAGAGTCTCAAACACCACGCCACCCAAACAACAAACTGAACCAATGGAGATTGGTGTGATTCGTGGTCCACTTTCACCTACCGAAAGAGCTAGACGTAGAAACCTACAACTGTGTATGCACTGTGCTAACCCTGCTCATACCATACAGGACTGTGATATTCTGCTCAAGTCTAAGAAAAGTATGTTCCATTTCTTCTCTTCTCATGTCACTGGAATTCAACCTACTTACTGTAATCTTTCTTTACTTTTACAGTGGGGAGTAGACAAAACCTGCAACCTTGAAGCCATCATCGACTCTGGTGCGTATTGCAACTATATAGATAAGGAGTTGGTTAAAAGAAATAAAATTCCACTGATTAGCAAACCTAACCCTGTCTCCATTCGAGTTATTGATGGCTCTACCATCTCTTCTGGTCCTATTACACATCAAACACTCCCCATACATGTCGCTACTACCGATGGACACTCTGAATGTTTATCATTTGACGTCCTTCCTTCTCCTCTATTCCCAGTTGTTCTCGGCTTACAGTGGCTCCAAAGACACCAGCCCCAGATTAATTGGGGTAGCTTAAAACTTACCTTCTCTTCCCCTTATTGCAAACAACACTGCCACCTTCAGACAAATTGCTGTTTACAACTCTCAGAAGCTCCACCAACTCTTCCTCAACAATACTCAGATTTCGCTGATGTGTTCAGTAAAAAACAGGCAGAGACTTTACCACCACACCGTGAGTACGACTGCCCTATTGAATTACAACCAGGTGCTACAATACCATATGGACACCTTTACCCTCTCAGCCAACCTGAGTTAGAACATCTGAAGGCTTTCATCGATGAGAACTTACGGAAGGGTTTCATTCGTCCCTCAACCTCTCCCGCTGGGGCCGGAATATTCTTCGTCAAAAATAAGGATTCCAGCCTTAGACCAATAATAGATTACCGTGAATTGAACAAGAGAACCATAAAAAAACGTTACCCATTACCCCTCATCCCTGAACTTATTGAAAGGCTCTATCAGGCAAAGATCTTCACAAAACTTGATTTACGCGGGGCATACAACCTTGTCCATATCAGAAAGGGGGACGAGTGGCTAACAGCTTTCCGCTCAAGATACGGGCATTTTGAGTATCTCGTTATGCCTTTCGGGCTTTGCAATGCCCCTGCTACTTTTCAGCACTTCGTCAATGACGTTTTCAGAGATCTTCTAGACACATGCCTTGTAATTTATCTTGATGATATTCTTGTTTTTTCCAACTCAGAACAAGAGCATGTTTTACACGTCAGGAAGGTTCTTGAGAGATTGAGAGAACACCATCTATTTGCAAAATTGGAGAAATGTACCTTCCATACCACAGAGCTCTCATATCTCGGGTACCACATTAGTCCTGATGGAATTAAGATGGAAGACACTAAAGTTCAAACTGTTAGGGACTGGATCAGACCTAAAACTAGAAAAGGGGTACAACGCTTCCTAGGTTTCGCAAATTATTACAGGAAGTTCATAAAAAATTTCTCACAAATTGCCAAACCTCTGTCACGTCTCACTGCTACTAATACTCCTTTTCAATGGACACCTCAGGCTACAGAATCTTTCAACAACTTAAAGCACAGTTTCACCACTGCCCCAATCCTAGCCTTTCCTGATCCGTCCTTACCATACATCCTCGAGGTTGACTCCTCAGATTTCGCTATTGGCGCGGTCCTCTCCCAGAGACCCACTTCCTCCGGACCCATTCATCCAGTTGCGTACTATTCGAAGCTCATGTTACCTGCCGAACGCAATTACCCAATAGGAGAGAAGGAGCTTCTTGCTATCAAACGCGCATTAGAACATTGGAGGCATCTCCTAGAAGGCACTGAGAAACCAATAACCATATTTACTGATCATAAAAACCTTGAATTCTTACAAACGAATAAAACCCTATCCTCTCGACAAATCCGGTGGTATTTGTATTTCACACGTTTTAATTTCAACATAGTCTACAAACCAGCAAACAAAAACCATAAAGCTGATGCTCTCTCCAGGATGGTGGACGCTCCTCCTTCTCCTACTTCCATAAAGCAGATCATACCCACTGAACGTTTCATTAGATTTTCTGATCCGCTTCCAAACCAGTTACGAGATTCCTTGTTG
Source organism: Bombina bombina (assembly GCF_027579735.1). Lineage (NCBI taxonomy): Eukaryota > Metazoa > Chordata > Amphibia > Anura > Bombinatoridae > Bombina > Bombina bombina. The sequence goes on from NC_069504.1 coordinate 954,062,730, forward strand.
TCTGACATACAATTACCACTCCACAAGCTCACTAAAGGTTCAGATGGTCTCTACTATCATGACAAAAGACTGTATATACCACCTTCTCTCAGACAAACCATCATCCAACGCCACCACATTCCCCCTACTTCAGGTCATCAAGGCATTCCCAGAACTGCAGAAAAGATTTCAAGATGTTATTGGTGGCCCGACTTAACCCAGTCTGTCTCTGAATACATAAAAAATTGTGTGGTCTGTATAACAACAAAATCAGAGAATAAACCACCATATGGTTTCCTTATGCCCATAAAAGTCCAAGACAAACCGTGGCAACATGTAGGCTTGGATTTCATCGTCGATCTTCCACTCTCATCTAAACAAAATACCATATTGGTTGCTATTGACTTGTTCACCAAGATGGCACACTTTATCCCCTTCCATAAGGTACCTTCATCTTCGGAAATGGCAGACTTATTCCTACAGAACGTAGTCCGCTTACATGGTGTTCCTCGTATCCTGACATCTGATCGCGGAACACAATTTACTTCAAAATTTTGGAAACAACTCTCTTTTCTTCTCCAAATAGATCATCGGTACAGCACTTCTTTCCACCCTCAAACCAACGGCCAAACGGAGCGTGCAAACCAGTGGCTTGAACAGTTTTTACGAGCATACTGTTCGCAACATCAAGACAACTGGGTCCGTTTCCTACCTATGGCCGAATTCGCATTCAACGACTCTCTCAATTCAACTACGAAGATGACACCTTTCTTCGCCAATTACGGGTACCATCCCACTATCCATATTTCACCTGGGTCTGTTCCCAATTCACCCAAAGTTGATGATTTATCCAACTCCCTGCTGGAAACTTTCCGGACCATTCGGGAGAACATCCTCCATGCCCAAAAGTCTCAGAAGCATCATTACGATCTAAGGCGCCGTACTCCCCCATCTTATGCTGTGGGAGACCTTGTCTGGCTATCTACGAAAAATCTCAAGCTTCGTGTTCCTACCAAGAAACTGGGTACATTATACATTGGTCCTTTTCCTGTCACTAGGGTTATAAACCCCAATGTAGTAACACTGGACTTACCTGCTACTTTACGTATACACCCCAGTTTTCATGTCTCCCTACTGAAGCCAGCTTCACGAGGTAGTGGTACCCATCTTGTCATGCCTCCATCCTCCCAATTTCCTGACTCAGAGGAGTATGAGGTGAAATCGATTCTTGATTCCCGTCACCGGGGTGGCGTTCTCGAATATCTTATCCGTTGGAAGGGTTATTCTTTGGATGAAGATTCCTGGGAGCCCTCTACCCATCTTCATGCTCCGGCTCTTGTCTCTCTATTTCACCGTAGACATCCGGATAGACCGAGACCTCAAGCTCTGGGAGCGCTTCTTTGAGGAGGGGGTGATGTCAGGAAATCACCTTTACTACACTCCACCCACTTTCCCTATAAAGCCTGTCAGTTTAGTGCAGACAGGTGCTTAGTATTTTGTGTGCAGACCTGCATGTCTCACCTCCCTGCAGTTCCTGTCTGTTTCCTGATTTCAATACAAGCTAAACCGCCAAACCAAATTTCCAATATATCCTGATGCTAAGGATTCATCAACGGATATCCATCTACTTTCTACTCACTGATACTGGAAATCACTTCTCTTGGATTCTGCCATTTATCTACTACTGCAAAGTACTACAACGTCACAACTTCTAACTCAGCTCATCAACTGAAACATTGTGGCAAACGCTTTACTTTCCACAATCAATTGAGACTTTTTTGCACCAACCTCCATTCCTCAAACGGATTTCAGCTTCAAACAAACATCCTTACCGGATTCTATTTTGCTCGCCGTTACACGGCACTTCAACACGCCCACCTGTGACGTAACAGGTAACGGCTCACAGATTCAGTAACGAACCGCTGCTACCATATGCGCTGTCTGCGCAATCCCTGCTACACTGTATTCACTCCTCTTAGAGTGTAGAGACTCTTGTGATCAGTGCAAGTTTTACTTTAGTTGTATACTTTCTCCTGTGAAGAAACAGGTATCCGTTCCTATTTATATTTAGCTGTCAGGTTTATGTTAGACTACATTAGGGTTATTCTTAGGATAGTTACTCCTTATGTTTATTTTGCTGCTGCTATATTTTTCCCAATTGTGCTAAACATAACATTGGGGAATAGTAGCAATTTAATATATTAATATCACAACATATTCCTTGCTGTTACCTTCCCGTATGTTACAGCCTGAATACACTGTGATACACTTCAGTACCAGTTCCGCAGCTGAGAATCCAACTCATATTACAAGTGCAGCTGAGAAAGGTAATCAGCACCCTGACATGTAAGCAGAATACGGGCTAGCTGCTGCCTACAGAAAATGGCACAGAGGACGATGTAGAGGCCTATCTGTTGGCGTTTGAATGCACAGCCACCCATGAGACCTGGCCACTTAAACAATGGGCAGGAATAATTGCTCCCTTCCTTCTTGGTGAGGCCCAGAAGGCTTATTATGACCTAGAAGAAGAGGCTGCTGCTGATTACACCAAACTGAAGGCTGAAATCCTAGCCCAAATGGGTGTGACAACTACTGTCCAAACCCAAAGTTTCTATGACTGGCGTTTTAATGAGGGAAACATAGAAACATAGAAACATAGATATTGACGGCAGATAAGAGCCATAGGCCCAGCAAGTCTGCCCCACCTTACCTAACAGTATAAACTTATCTAGTTCGTAGGATAGCCCTATGCTTGTCCCATGCATTTTTAAAGTCCCCCACAGTGTTTGTTGCTACTACCTCTTGAGGAAGTTTATTCCATAAATCAATCACTCTTTCTGTAAAGAAGTGCTTCCTCAAATTACTCCTGAATCTACTACCCTTTAGCTTGAGCTCATGACCCCTTGTTCTTGAATTTTCCATTCAAGAACAAGGGGTCATGAGCTCTGCGATCACAGATGTTTGATCTGATCCATCTGGTGCGAAAGTGGTTCAGATCAGAGGAGCAACGTCCTGCACAGATCGTGGAATCCCTAGTAATTGATAGATATCTGTAAGAACTTCCATGTGGCCTCTGTAACTGGGTTGGACAAGGAAACCCTACTACATATGATGCCATGGTGGTGCAAGTGGAAAGATACTTATCTTCCAAGGACCTAGAGAAAGCATCTGCTGTGCAAGCCAAGGCTGGATCAGAAACTTTCAAGACTAAGTCACTTAGTAGAATTCAGAGGCCTGGTATCAGAAAGGCAGAGTCTGAAATCAGATCAGGGACAGAAACATATCCCTGGAATGCAGAGAGAAACTATGCCTTTGTAAAGGAGTGTTTAGGAAAAAACACGATTACCTGTTTAGAGTGTGGAGAAAAGGGGCATATCAGAGCAAGATGCCCAAATTTGTCAGAACCGATGCAGTGTGTACCTATTTTCAAAGTTTTATTTGTTTTAAATAATAAAGACACTGATGCATTGGTGGGCTTTGGCAGTGCTTTGACCTTGGTATCAGGAGACTTGGATGAGCCTTCTCAACTGAGAAAACATAAAACAATGGGGGTGTTGTGTATCCATGGGTTCACTGTACAATATCCCACTGCTAAAATAGAGGTTTTTTGTTATGGGTAGAGTAGTAAAAATCTCAGCAGTGGTTGTACCTCGGTTGCCATATCCATTGGTCATAGGAAGACATTTTCCTGAGTTCTATTACCTAATTCATTCTCAATTGTCCTCAAAACAGGAAAAAGCAAAAAGTGATTCAGAGGACAAAAGCCCCCATGAAATGTTTCCCTTATTCCATCCTGAGTTGTTTGTAACCCATCCAAAAAGAGGAAAAACCAAAAGGGAATGCCGGCATTGCCGGTATAAATTTAATAAAGCTTGATCTAAAGTTTTGATGAAAGGGGAGAACATTCTACCTAAGGTGTGGCAACCCAGTATACTGAGCCAGAGATATTAAAAGAATATAAACAACCTGTAAATGATAAAGAAAGGGTGACTAGTGAGAGTGACCCTTGTATTTTGGATATTTCTAATGTTAGCTTTGAGCGTGACCAAGCAAATGATCAATTATTACAAAATACAAGGAGTAGAGTGATAGAAATAAACAGAATACTTATGGAGGGCCAAACAAAGAGGTCATATCCATATTTCATCCTCAAGAATGACCTTCTATACAGAGTAACCTCAGAAGAAGGTCAGGAGGTTGAGCAGCTTGTAGTACCGTCATCTTATACTATGAAGGTACTATCTTTTTGCCGATTCACATCTTTTGGGGGGACACTTGGGGGTGGAAAAAACACAGGAAAGTTTCCTAAGAAGATTTTTTGGCCTGGGGTGTATGAGGAAATAAATTGGTATTGTGCCTCTTGTCCAGAATGTCAGTTGTCATCCCCAAAGCCGAAACTAAGGGCCCCACTTATACCTCTCGCAATTGTTGATGTTCCCTTTGAAAAGATAGGCATGGACCTCATAGGTCCCTTAGGAGAAATCATCTCGAGGTCACCAGTATATTTTGATTATTCTAGACTACGCCACTCGATATCCCGAAGCCATACCACTACGTAAAGCTACTGCTAAGAATATAGCTAAAGTGTTTTCACGGGTGGGCATTCCGAAAGAAATACTCACTGACCAAGAGACACCATTTGTCTCACGTCAATTGTTTAAGATACATGCTTTAAGAACTTCAGTATACCACCCTCAGACAGATGGGTTAGTAGAAAGATTTAACCACACCCTTAAGTCAATGTTAAAGGGACAGTCTAGTATAAATGAAACTTTCATTATTCAGATAGGACTTTTAATTTTAATAAACTTTCCAATTTACTTTTATCATCAAATTTGCTTTTTTTCGCTTGGTATTCTTAGTTTAAACTAAACATAGGTAGGCTCATATGCTAATTTCTAAGCCTTTGAATGCTGCCTCTTATCACATGCTTTTAAATCTCTTCAACAAAAAGAGACAGAACGTACACATGGGCCATATAGATAACACTGTGTTCAGGCACAGGGAGTTATTTAAGATTTTGCACAAAACAATGCTAAATTTAAGACAATAGATAATAAAAGTCACAGTCATGTGATCAGGGGGCTGGAACAATAGATAATAAACAGTCACAGTCATGTGATCAGGGGATTGGAAGAAGGTTCCTAGATACAAGGTAATCACAAAGGTAAAAAGTATATTAATATAACTGTGTTAATTATGCAAAACTGGGGAATGGGTAATAAAGGGTTTATCTATCTTTTAAAACAATAACAATTCTATGGTAGACTGTCCCTTTAAGTTAGGTTGTTAGCAGGGATGGTAAGGATTGGGACATACTTCTTCCCTATTTGTTGTTTGCCGTCTATGAGATTCCTCAATGTTCATCAGGCTTCTCCCCATTTGAACTGTTGTATGGTAGGCATCCTAGGGATATGTTAGACATTCTTAAAGAAACTTGGGAAGAACAAGGGGTCCCAGGAAACAATGTGCTGCAGCACCTAGAGCAGATACAGGAACACATGGCTCATGTTGTTCCCCTTGTCAGCCAGCATATGGAGAAAGCTCAGGGGACTCAAAAACGTAACTATGATCAGAGTGCTACACAGATACAGTTACAGGCAGGTGATCGAGTAATGGTTTTAGTCTCAACAGCTTAGAGTAAGCTTCTGGCTCGTTGGCAGGGTCTCTATGAGGAAAAATTAAGCCCTGTGAATTACAAAGTTAGACAGCCTGAGCGCCGTAGGAAGGAACAAATCTTCCATGTTAATCTTTTAAAATCATAGAGAGACAGAGAGGCTTGTATAGCTGTAATGGAAAACACAAGAGTTGACTCAATGCACTTAGAACCTTTGGTAGGAATTTCCCCAGAGCTCACACCAGAACAAGCAGAGGAAGCTAAAGAAATGGTAGAAAGATGTATTTTCACCTATGCCAGGTAGAACTAGTGAAATCACCCATGACATAATCACAGAACCTGGGATAGCCCTTAAAGGGAAATTATACACTATTTTTTTCATTGCATAAATGTTTTGTAGAATATCTATTTATATAGCCCATAAAGTTTTTTTTTTTTTTAAAAATGTATAATTTTGCTTATTTTTAAATAACATTGCTCTGATTTTCAGACTCCTAACCAAGCCCAAAGTTTTATGAGAATACCGTCAGTTACCTACTCCAGCTTGCTCCTGTTTGTGTAAAGGGTCTTTTCATATGCAAAAAAGGGGGAGGGGGGGTGTCTTATTTCCCACTTGCAGTGGGCTATCCAGCTACATTTTCAACAGAGCTAAACTGAGGGCTTCTAAGTAAGTTTTTAAACAGTTTTTTACTGAATTTTTATATTAGTATCTGTGCATCTTATTCTTTATAGAATCTATTATGTCTATTACATGCAGTTATATGAAAATTATTGTATACTGTCCCTTTAAGATAAAATCATTTAGAAAACCTGAAGCCAGAAGGGAAGCTGTAAAGGCAGAAGTAAGAAAAATGTTTGAGCTTGGGGTGATTGAGAATCTCACAGCAACTGGTCTAGCTCAATTGTGTTAGTACCTAAACCTGATGACTCTATTAGGTTTTGCAACGATTTCAGAAAGCTAATGAGATATCAAAGTTCGATGCCTACCCTATGCTGCGGGTAGATTAGCTTGTAGGAAGACTAGCCAAGGCCAGATTTCTCTTAACTTTGGACCTCACTAAAGGTTATTGGCAGATACCGTTATTTGAGCGCTCTAGAGAGAAAATGGCCTTTGCTACTCCAGAAGGCTTGTTTCACTATAAGGTGATGCCTTTTGGCTTACATGGAGCTCCAGCAACTTTTCAACAGTTGATGGATAAGTTACTCAGACCTCATGCACAATATGCTGCTGCATATTTGGATGACGTCATAATACACAGTCCAGATTGGGATTCTCATCTACAAAAAGTAGAGGCTGTAATTGAAACCCTTAGAAAGGCTGGGTTAACAGCCAATCCATCAAAGTGTACCATTGGCTTGGCTGAGGCTAAATACTTAGGTTATATTGTTGGTAGGGGAGTTGTGAAACCCCAAGTAGACAAGATAGGAGCGATACAGAGATGGCCTAGGCCACTCAGGAAAAAACAGGTTAGAGCTTTCCTAGGAATTGTCGGTTATTACAGACGATTTATTCCTCACTTTGCAACAAGGACTGCTCCTCTCACTGATCTTACTAAAAGCAAAAAAGTCCTGATACAGTGAGATGGAACAGCAAGGCTGAGGAATCTTTTGCATATCTTCACTCCGCACTTTGTCAACAACCTATCCTCATGGCTCCAGATTTTAACAAATAATTCTTTTTGGAAACTGATGCCTCTGAGGTTGGTTTGGGGGCTTTATTTTCCCAATAAATAGAGAAGGTGGAACATCCAGTTCTTTATATAAAGTAGGAAACTTTTACCCCAAGAGCAGCACTATTCTACAATAGAAAAGGAATGTTTAGCAATCAAGTGGGCTACTGAAACTCTTAGGTATTTTTTACTGGGCAGGCGCTTTACCTTGATCATGGACCATGCCCTGTTGAGGTGGATGCACAACAATAGGGACCGCAATTCAAGGATCACAAGGTGGTTCTTGTTTCTTCAGCCCTTTAGTTTTGTGGTGAAACACCGGGCTGGCCTGTTACATGTTAATGTTGATGCACTATACAGGGTGCATTTGCTTACAGCTATGGCCGCTTCACCCCACAGTGTTCCACTGGGAGGGGGATATGTGACAGGGTGAGAGAAGGTATGTACATTAGCAGGCGCTTAGAGAGAGCAGTTTTCCCCTGCAACTAAAGAGTTAAATCTCTTGGGTCAATTTCACAGCTGCTCCCTATTAAGTTAGCTCAGGCCTTTATAAGCAGCTATCTGGGAATAGTATGTATCTCAGGGAGCAGGCTGTTTTCCAGAGTGAGAGAGAGGCTGGAGACCAGTTAGCATAGCGGACTGCCTGTAAAGAGACACACTGGTGAGACAAACTTGTTTTGATTTGTTTTGTATTTTACTTATGCCATTTCTGGATTTATGTTAGCTGACCAGTTTATCATTAGTAAGGAAAATCATATGTATAGTTAGGCTCCTTACAGGAGTAGTCTTTTTATTTGTGTGCTTTGATTTGCTGGCTGCTTTGAAGTTGCTGTATTTAAAGAGACAATGCACCTGTTATGTTAAAAGACTTTTTTTCCTCTGAATAAAACTGTTTGAAAATACAGTTACCACGCCATTGAGACTGTTCTTCCAGTGACCTTACCACAGCATAGGCTCAAAGGGAGGATCCTGTAAGACTTTTAATACTAGGTTAAAGGGACACTGAACCCAATTTTTTTTCTTTTGTGATTCAGATAGAGCATGACATTTTAAGCAACGTTCTAATTTACTCCTATTATCAAATGTTCTTCATTCTCTTTGTATCTTTATTTGAAAAGCAAGAATGTAAGTTTAGATGCTGGCCCATTTTGGTGAACAACCTGGATTGTTCTTGTTGATTGGTGGATAAATTCATCCACCAATAAACAAGTGCTGTCCAAGGTTCTGGACTTTCTTTTTCAAATAAAGATATCAAGAGAAAGAAGAAAAATTTATAATAGGAGTAAATTAGAAAGTGGCTTAAAATTGCATGCTCTATCTGAATCACAAAAGAAAAAATTTGGGTTCAGTGTCCCTTTAAGACTCCAAGGAGAAGAAATAGGTTTAATCTGGATTAGACCCTGAAAAGAACAATGATGATCAGGAATATTAGCAATTTTCCTTTGAAACATTACAGAATGAGTAGAGATTTCTCCTTTCAAGGTACTGGCAGATAAACCCTTATCTAAACCATTATGAAGAAACTGAAGAATCCTAGGAATTCTGAAAGAATGCCAGGAATAATCATGAGTAGAACACCACAAAATATACATTTTTCAAACTTTGTGATAAATCTTTCTAGAAACAGTTTTGCGGGCCTGAATCATCATGTTAATCACAGAGTCAGAGAATCCTCTATGACTGAGAACTAATTGATCAATTTCCATTAAGTTTAGAGACTTTAGACTGGATGTAAGAAGAGACCTTGAGACAGAAGTAAAGAGACACACTGGTGAGACAAACTTGTTTTGATTTGTTTTGTATTTTACTTATGCCATTTCTGGGTTTATGTTAGCTGACCAGTTTATCATTAGTAAGGAAAATCATATGTATAGTTAGGCTCCTTACAGGAGTAGTCTTTTTATTTGTGTGCTTTGATTTGCTGGCTGCTTTGAAGTTGCTGTATTTAAAGAGACAATGCACCTGTTATGTTAAAAGACTTTTTTTCCTCTGAATAAAACTGTTTGAAAATACAGTTACCACGCCATTGAGACTGTTCTTCCAGTGACCTTACCACAGCATAGGCTCAAAGGGAGGATCCTGTAAGACTTTTAATACTAGGTTAAAGGGACACTGAACCCAATTTTTTTTCTTTTGTGATTCAGATAGAGCATGACATTTTAAGCAACGTTCTAATTTACTCCTATTATCAAATGTTCTTCATTCTCTTTGTATCTTTATTTGAAAAGCAAGAATGTAAGTTTAGATGCTGGCCCATTTTGGTGAACAACCTGGGTTGTTCTTGTTGATTGGTGGATAAATTCATCCACCAATAAACAAGTGCTGTCCAAGGTTCTGGACTTTCTTTTTCAAATAAAGATATCAAGAGAAAGAAGAAAAATTTATAATAGGAGTAAATTAGAAAGTGGCTTAAAATTGCATGCTCTATCTGAATCACAAAAGAAAAAATTTGGGTTCAGTGTCCCTTTAAGACTCCAAGGAGAAGAAATAGGTTTAATCTGGATTAGACCCTGAAAAGAACAATGATGATCAGGAATATTAGCAATTTTCCTTTGAAACATTACAGAATGAGTAGAGATTTCTCCTTTCAAGGTACTGGCAGATAAACCCTTATCTAAACCATTATGAAGAAACTGAAGAATCCTAGGAATTCTGAAAGAATGCCAGGAATAATCATGAGTAGAACACCACAAAATATACGTTTTTCAAACTTTGTGATAAATCTTTCTAGAAACAGTTTTGCGGGCCTGAATCATCATGTTAATCACAGAGTCAGAGAATCCTCTATGACTGAGAACTAATTGATCAATTTCCATTAAGTTTAGAGACTTTAGACTGGATGTAAGAAGAGACCTTGAGACAGAAGGTCTGGCCTTAGAGGAAGAGGCAACAACAGGCAACTGGTCATTCGAACCAGATCCTCATACCAAATCCTGTGAGGCCATGCTGAGGGTACTGCTAGAGCACGCAAAATCTCCACCTGAGGATCCCTGGTCCTCTATTTTGGCAGGCCCCAAAGTTGTACAATCACATAAAACACATCTTGGCGGAGAGACCACTCTCCTGTATGTAGGGAGTGACTACTGAGATAAGCTTCCTGAAGAATAGAGTAGTGATTTAAATAACCAAGTCAGAGATAGGTGCGTATTGGGATCTAAGAATATCTGTTGTGATATGAGTATAATCCTTCCACCATTGGCGTAGCATACAAAGCTGAAGAGGTCTCATATGAAAACGAGCAAATGGGATTGTGTCCGATGCTGCAATCATGATGCCTAGTTCTTCCATACACATTGCCACTGAAGGGAACGAAAGAGACTGAAGGTTTAGACAAGCTGCAACCAATTTTATTTTATTTTTTATTTATTTTTTAATAGTTTTTATTAAGATTCAATTTAAGGCACACATACATTCCATAACAATGAAGACTGTTCAGAAAAATGTTTTCCCTATATACAATCCTAAATAAGGAACAGATGGATACATTACATAAGTACACTAAACATGTTTATGCATTATGGAAATTAAACAATCTTTGTGCCAGGTACACTGTACGCCCTCCAAATGTTCTCTGAGGCCACTCTTGGACCTCTCAATACAACGCTGTGATGTTACTGAGGGCATGCATGAACAAAGGGAGGCCACTCTTGGACCTCAATTGATGAATCTCAGTTTTTTCATTTTTTAGTAAAACCATAACATAGTTATTTGCTTAAATGTATAGATGTTTAAGAAATGAAACAACACTTTAAACTCTTACCGGAATTATATAAGTTAATAGACTTTTAGCTCAAACCGTAATAACAATAGAAGACAAGCAGACACAGATGTCCTGCTAGATAGAAGGGGAGCACAACCATACACCAAGATGGAAGCCAGTAGAGATTTTACATGGTCTAGCTTATATGCATATTGGAATACAAAAAGTCCCAGAGCTCATTAGTTTGTATAATAGGGTGGTGGGCATGGTATCCTAGGGGCACTAGTTGGAACTTTAGGGAGGGGAAGTGCACAAAATTATATCTCTTGTCACATGCAACCAATTATAAAACTTAAAGACACCTGTACCCTTAAAATGGTATGAAGATACGTAGTGTTTAGCTAGAATATATATTGGGCAGCAAGTTAAACGAAGGCGTAAGAATTTAATTAATAGGCTATGTAGCTAGATCAACTAATATGTACATACTCATACAACATACATTCTGCTCATAACAAGCAATATTTTTGAGAACACATAAATGAGGTAAGGAGATCTGCATAGTAGGGAAAAATGTAGTACCCTATGGCATAAACTATAACAGGCAAGTATTAGAAGAGGTTAAAGCAAAAAGAGGGCGCCTCATAGTGTGGTATGTCCTATGTCAAAGAATATAGGGGTACGGTGAATAAAGGCTTACCGGACTTAGATGCACTGTACTGTGACCAGTGCTCACTGGCAGTCTAGCTCTTTACAGTGGCTAGTCAACTGTTCCACGAACCGCTGCGGGAACCGGCTTGTCATCAATTCAGTATGTATAAAAATATCAGCTGCGGCTGTAAATGAATCAAGCTGGTTCCCGCAGCGGTTCGTGGAACAGTTGACTAGCCGCTGTAAAGAGCTAGACTGCCAGTGAGCACTGGTCACAGTACAGTGCATCTAAGTCCGGTAAGCCTTTATTCACCGTACCCCTATACTCTTTGACATAGGACATACCACACTATGAGGCGCCCTCTTTTTGCTTTAACCTATTAGATCCACCTCACACCGGGTAAAGGGGAGCTGCCTGAGCCATATCTCCGATACTGATCTTCAACAGAGATCTACACAGTAATAACTTTGAACTATTGTGAACATTAGTTCCACCATTTTTATACTTCTATTGTACTTTATTGATTACACTCCTTTTATTGTATTCACATTCCACATATAGAGAGCGCACCTCTTTTGAGATCCTCTCCTGGGTTCTATTTTCTGTTTACATCAGTTTGGTGTTTTTTTGGAGGTAGCGGCTCTCTCTCTTCTTTTTTTGATATCTTGTGACATTCTATGATATCCTGTTTATTTGATTTACTTGTTTTTAACTAATTTCATTTTTGTATTTTCTTATTAGTTATATTTTTATCTATCACAGTGACACATTGGGGGGTAGTTATCATCATGTCAACTTTTCTGGCTTCGCCGGCCCAATACGCCCGCCTAAGCTCGCCTCACATCGCCGCCGTGGACCTGAAAAAATACGCCTAAGTTATCAAATAAAGCTGTCAAAAAGCCGCGGGGCGATGAGCAGCGGACTGTGACAGTTAGCACTCATCCGATCTCGCTGCCCTTCGGCTTTTTCCCAGCTTTATTGCTAGCCTGTCACTAAGCACTCACACTAAACTACACTGTTCTACCCTCTATACCGGCGCCCCCGGAGCCTCCCGCAACTCAATAAAGTTACTAACCCCTAAACCGCCGCTCCTAGACCCTGCCGCAACTCTTATAAATGTATTAACCCCTAAACCGCCGCTCCTAGACCCTTCCGCAACTCTTATAAATGTATTAACCCCTAAACCGCCGCTCCCGGACACCGCTGCCACCTACAGTATACCTAGTAACCCCTATCCTGCCCCCCCTACACCGTCGCCCTCTATTATAAAGTTATTAACCCCTATCCTGCTGATCCCGCACCTCTCCGCAACTAAATAAATAGTTTAACCCCTAAACCGCCACTCCCTGAACCCGCCGCAACCTATATTAAACCTATTAACCCCTATCCTGCCCCCCCTACACCGTCGCCACCTATAATAAATTTAATAACCCCTAATCTGCCCCCCCTACACCGTCGCCACCTATAATAAATTTATTAACCCCTAATCTGCCCCCCACTACACCGCCGCCACTGTAATAAAATTATTAACCCCTAAACCTAAGTCTAACCCTAACGCCCCCCTAACTTAAATATTAATTAAATAAATCTAAATAAATTAACTCTTATTAACTAAATGAATCCTATTTAAAACTAAATACTTACCTTTAAAATAAACCCTAATATAGCTACAATATAAATAATAATTATATTCTAGCTATCTTAGGATTTATTTTTATTTTACAGGTACCTTTCAATTTATTTTAACCAGGTACAATAGCTATTAAATAGTTATTAACTATTTAATAGCTTACCTAGCTAAAATAAAGAGAAATGTACCTGTAAAATAAATCCTAACCTAAGTTACAATTACACCTAACACTACACTATACTTTAATAAATTATTCCTATTTAAAAATAAATACTTACCTGTAAAATAAACCCTAAGATAGCTACAATATAATTAATAATTATATTATAGCTATCTTAGGATTTATATTTATTTTACAGGTAACTTTGTATTTATTTTAGCTAGTTAGAATAGTTATTAAATAGTTATTAACTATTTAATAACTACCTAGCTAAAAGAAATACAAAATTACCTGTAAAATAAATCCTAACTTAAGTTACAATTAAACCTAATACTACACTATCATTAAATTAATTAAATAAACTACCTACAAATAACTACAATTAAATACAATTACATAAACTAACTAAAGTACAAAAAATAAAAAAAGCTAAGTTACAAAAAATAAAAAAATAAGTTACAAACATGTTAAAAATATTACAACAATTTTAAGCTACTTACACCTAATCTAAGCCCCCTAATAAAATAACAAACCCCCCCAAAATAAAAAAATGCCCTACCCTATTCTAAATTAAATAAAGTTCAAAGCTCTTTTACCTTACCAGCCCTTAAAAGGGCCATTTGTTGGGGCATGCCCCAAAGAAAACAGCTCTTTTGCCTGTAAAAGAAAAATACAACCCCCCCAACATTAAAACCCACCACCCACATACCCCTAATCTAACCCAAACCCCCCTTACAAAAACCTAACACTAATCCCCTGAAGATCATCCTACCTTGTCTTCACTCAGCCGAGCAGCGATGGAACCGAAGTGGACATCCGGAGCGGAAGAAGTTAATCCTCCAAGCGGCGCTGAAGAAATCTTCCATCCGATGAAGTCATCATCCAGGCGGCGCTGAAGAAAAGTCTTCGATCCGGCCGATGTCATCTTCAAAGAGGCGCTGAAGAGGTCTTCTATCCGGGCGATGTCATCTTCCAAGCCGGGTCTTGAATCTTCCTTCCGCCGACGCGGAACCTCCTTCTTCACCGACGGACTACGACGAATGAAGGCTCCTTTAAGGGACGTCATCCAAGATGGCGTCCCCTCAATTCCGATTGGCTGATAGGATTCTATCAGCCAATCGGAATTAAGGTAGGAAAAATCTGATTGGCTGATGGAATCAGCCAATCAGATTGAGCTCGCATTCTATTGGCTGTTCCGATCAGCCAATAGAATGCGAGCTCAATCTGATTGGCTGATTCCATCAGCCAATCAGAATTTTCCTACCTTAATTCCCATTGGCTGATAGAATCCTATCAGCCAATCGGAATTGAGGGGACGCCATCTTGGATGACGTCTCTTAAAGCAGTGGTTCTCAACCAAAGTGACCTCAAGGCCCAGTAAATTTTAGCTGGACATGTCCAGGGCCCGGTAGATATATATATATATATATATATATATACACTAATGCAAGATAGGGAACCAGCACTCAATATCCAAGAGAGCCTCCGGGGTGCACTTTTAATCAGAATAATATTCACAACAGCAAAGAAGGCACTCTCCGTTGTTCACAAATTTATTTATTTGTTAAGGTAAACATTTTCGGCGTCTCCCCTGTCCTCAGACCTCAGTGGTCTGAGGACGGGGGAGACCCCAAAAACATTTACCTTAACAAATAAATGAATTTGTGAACAACGGAGAGTGCCTTCTTTGCTGGTGTAAATATATATAATATATATATATATATACTGTGTGTGTGTGTGTGTGTGTGTGTGTATATATATATATATATATATATATATATATATATATATATATATATATATATTAAGCAGCAGGGATTTGCCCTATCAGTAACTAAGCAGTTTAGTGTGGGTTTAGTGGGGGCCCTGGAGTGTGGGGGGTCCTGCCGAGGGCCATGTAGTGTGAGGTCTGGCCCTGGAGGTTGGGGGCCCTTTCTTTGGCCCTTAATGTTGGGGGTCCTGGCTCTGGAGGTTGATGGGCCTGTTGGGATTAGGACAGAGGGGCTACCATGTTCATTTGCATAAATTTGAATACATTTGGGTCAGTGTTTTTTCAGTTTTCCTGGGGCCTTGATTGGTCAATCTGCCCCTGGTGTGCAGTAGGGTAAGAGTGTGCAGTGGGGGCATGACAGGTCAGGGCCCACCAGCAGGGCTATCACAGCCCGGTACTGGGCCACGGCCCGGCTGTTGAGAAACCAGGCCTTAAAGGAGCCGTCATTCGTCGTAGTCCGTCGGTGAAGAAGGAGGTTCCGCGTCGGCGGAAGGAAGATTCAAGACCCGGCTTGGAAGATGACTTCGCCCGGATAGAAGACTTTTCTTCAGCGCCGCCTGGATGATGACTTCATCGGATGGAAGATTTCTTCAGCGCCGCTTGGAGGATTAACTTCTTCCGCTCCGGATGTCCTCTTCAGTTCCATCAGTGGCTCGGCTGAGTGAAGACAACTAAAGGTAGGATGATCTTCAGGGGATTAGTGTTAGGTTTTTGTAAGGGGGTTTGGGTTAGATTAGGGGTATGTGGGTGGTGGGTTTTAATGTTGGGGGGGTTGTATTTTTCTTTTACAGGCAAAAGAGCTGTTTTCTTTTGGGGCATGCCCCCACAAATGGCCCTTTTAAGGGCTGGTAAGGTAAAAGAGCTTTGAACTTTATTTAATTTAGAATAGGGTAGGGCATTTTTTTATTTGGGGGGGGTTTGTTATTTTATTAGGGGGCTTAGATTAGGTGTAAGTAGCTTAAAATTGTAATATTTTTAACATGTTTGTAACTTATTTTTTTATTTTTTGTAACTTAGCTTTTTTTTATTTTTTGTACTTTAGTTAGTTTATGTAATTGTATTTAATTGTAGTTATTTGTAGGTAGTTTATTTAATTAATTTAATGATAGTGTAGTATTAGGTTTAATTGTAACTTAAGTTAGGATTTATTTTACAGGTAATTTTGTATTTCTTTTAGCTAGGTAGTTATTAAATAGTTAATAACTATTTAATAACTATTCTAACTAGCTAAAATAAATACAAAGTTACCTGTAAAATAAATATAAATCCTAAGATAGCTATAATATAATTATTAATTATATTGTAGCTATCTTAGGGTTTATTTTACAGGTAAGTATTTATTTTTAAATAGGAATAATTTATTAAAGTATAGTGTAGTGTTAGGTGTAATTGTAACTTAGTTTAGGGTTTATTTTACAGGTACATTTCTCTTTATTTTAGCTAGGTAAGCTATTAAATAGTTAATAACTATTTAATAGCTATTGTACCTGGTTAAAATAAATTGAAAGGTACCTGTAAAATAAAAATAAATCCTAAGATAGCTAGAATATAATTATTATTTATATTGTAGCTATATTAGGGTTTATTTTAAAGGTAAGTATTTCGTTTTAAATAGGATTCATTTAGTTAATAAGAGTTAATTTATTTAGATTTATTTAATTAATATTTAAGTTAGGGGGGCGTTAGGGTTAGACTTAGGTTTAGGGGTTAATAATTTTATTACAGTGGCGGCGATGTAGTGGGGGGCAGGATAGGGGTTAATAAATTTATTATAGGTGGCGACGGTGTAGGGGGGCAGATTAGGGGTTATTAAATTTATTATAGGTGGCGACGGTGTAGGGGGGGCAGGATAGGGGTTAATACATTTAATATAGGTTGCAGCGGGTTCAGGGAGCAGCGGTTTAGGGGTTAATACATTTATTATAGTTGCGGTGGGCTCCGGGAGCGGCGGTTTAGGGGTTAATATGTATAGAGTAGCTTGCGGTGGGCTCCGGGAGCGGCGGTTTAGGGGGTAATAACTTTATTTAGTTGCGGCGGTGTAGGGGGGACAAATTAGTGGTGTTTAGACTCGGGGTACATGTTAGGGTGTTAGGTGTAGACAGCTCCCATAGAAATCAATGGGATGTCGGGCAGCAGCGAACTTGTACTTTCGCTATGGTCAGACTCCCATTGATTCCTATGGGATCCGCCGCCTCCAGGGGTGGCGGATTGAAAACCAGGTACGCTGGGCCGTAAAAGTGCCGAGCGTACCTGCTAGTTTTTTGATAACTAGCAAAAGTAGTGAGAATGTGCCGCACTTGTGTGCGGAACATCTGGAGTGACGTAAAAATCGATCTGTGTCGGACGGAGTCCGGCGGATCGAAGTTTACGTCACAAAATTCTACTTTTGCCGGTCTCGAGCCTTTGATAACTAAGGCGTATCAGCCTCGCCACAAATACGCTGCGGAATTCCAGCGTATTTGAGGTTGACGGCTTGATAACTAGGCCCCATAGTATCCGTAAGGTAGACACTGTATATAGAAGGTGTTAATACTAACGGATACCACACTGTTTTAAACGCGTACATTTGTGGTATTTTTTGGTTTACATTTTTATACCACTTAAAATGATTTATTACTTTTTACACAGGTTGTCTAACACCATCGTTATTTATTGGCTAACAATTTAGCTTGATATTAATTTGTTTATCTGCTTTTTAGACATTTAGCCATAATATGTCGTCAGCACTGCACTATTATTCAAGTTTTCTTATTTTGTTTTGTTTTATTTCACTTGTTAAAATCTAGTATCTGTTATTGATACTCATCTATTACAACGTTTTATATTATTAGTTACACACTGTATTGTACTTTTCTCACATAGGTCACTGATACACCAACCATTCACATTAACATTTGGACAAACAGTACTAGTTCACATTGAACTGCTATACCACATTTACTATTTTACATTCACCTTTAGCATTATTATTTATTTTTTATCTTTTATTTTTTGTTTTTTATTCACCACCATGCAATCAAAGGAAGAGAGGAATTCCAAAAGAATGGGTTTCAATCTATCCAAAGACACCTATCTCACAGAAGTAATTTCAGACACTCATGATATCAAACCAATGAAAGATTTGTTCTACCTCTTAGAGGAGGAAATAAACAAAGAGCATAGGCATTGGTGGGACCTTACAGCTTTAGAAAAATATTTAGAAATAGAATATATCCCCAGGGGATTGACGATACTCAAACATTGCTCTTTCAAGGATGACTCAGATCTTTTGAAAAAATGGTATGATGCCCTAAGTGAATGCTCATACAGTCTAATGAAGATTTTAATCGATCATAGACATAAATTATACAGTAAAAGTAGTTTGATTATAGAAAAAATACAGTCAGATTTAAAAGTTTACCAACAAAATTCTGATTACAGCAAGATTATCAAGGATATCAATGAAAGAACAGATAGATACCACGAGAACTTAGTTAATACTAAAAACAAGAAACTACAGAGAGATCACGAAGATTACACGACCAACAACATTTACACTTTTAATCGCAATAATTATCACACACAGGGTGACTCAACCATCTCCCAAGAAACATCCAGTGAATGGAAAAACGTGCATTATGGTAAAAACAACAGATCTAGAGGGGCTCCACATAGGCACACCATTACACATCAATATCCCAATAGAAATTACACACGAGAACATGTAAATGACAGCTCATGGAACAACAATAATAGACATTTTCCTAACCGTCAAAATACTTACACACATAAAAATAGCACTACGAATGGCTGGTTTTCTGAACAACCAGAAATTAACCGTAATGGCCATACTAAAACCTATGTTTCTCACCATTCCCATCAGAAATTCAATTATCCCTCTGAATCATATCAAACCATTCAAACACAATACCACAACACGAAACAATACAAACCAGCCCATAATGAAAACACATGGAGGACACACAATACCAATACAAGACCACAGATGTTTGACAACAGTCCTAAAATATCTAACCCTAATCATTATGGTGGACAAACAAACAGCCCTAATTATATGAGCAACAACACTCAACTGCACAGTTCTAATTTCTGCAATCTCGAATATCCAGGTTCTAATTTCCGGAACCAACAGAGGCCCCATAATAGGGATAATACATATACATATAAATCTAATCATGCTAGCTTTGAACATCACAACAGATTTAGTCCTCTTATGTGCGATTCTCCTTCTGTCACTAGAGAACATGAGGTCCCTAGCACCAGTAATGGGTCTCCTTTTTTTTAGGAATAGGCCAAACTATGAGAATAGAAGAACCACAATTAAAACCTGGAAAAAGACCACATCTGTTAGAAAACGAGGGTCCAGAGGCAGATCACTTACCACCAAAAAAAAGAAATTATCCCAATTAGATTGGGGGATCTTTAATTTGTACCATATACACTGTCTAATGATGAAAAGAGGGTGCTTAAACAAGGCCTGTCATTTTGTCCCCCTAATCCCCCCAAGATGTTCGATATTTTTGTTGATGTCAATAATTTTACCCGTAAATTATCATTGCAGAAGTACTTTGCGAACAAAAAACTCAAAAGTAATAGTATTGAAGTTGGAGAATCACAATTAATACTGACTAATTCTATGTCTTCAGATAGAAACACTCCCTGTGTGGTTTCCAATATTGATAGCCTCACTAATCACCTTTTTGATGATTACATACATGCACCTGTTAAAAACAAATCTAACTTCAATCCTATAAATGCTTCCAATGAATACATAAAATTATACAAAAACATGGTATTAGAAGATTTGGATATTATGTTCAAATCTCAAACTCGCAAAAAAGGGTATATACATTACAAATAATCACAAAGCTTCACTCAATTTACAGAGAAAAAAAAACATCATTATACGCGATGCTGACAAAGGTGGAGGGACTATTATACAGAATATCGAAGATTATACAAAAGAGGCTGACAGAATATTGGGGGATGAGGAATACTATATCACCTTACCCAGAGACCCTACTATGCTATTTGTCCAATCCTACTCTGCACTAATCGAAAAAGGGGCTAACTTAGGTATTCTAAACAAACACGAAAGAGATTATCTCAAAGTCACAAACTCAACAATAGCACATTACTATCATCTACCCAAAATTCATAAAAGTACACAGAACCCACCGGGCCGTCCCATCATTTCCGGTATTAAAAACCTAACATACAATTTATCCAGTTATATCGATCATTTCCTGCAGAAATTTGTAATATCTTTACCATCATATATTAGGGATAGCTCCCATCTATTACAACTTATTAACAATTTTCCCATTACAGATAAAAATGTTATATGGATCACATGCAATGTTAGTTCCCTTTATTCAAATATCGCTCATGATCTAGGTGTATCAGCTGTATCTTATTATTTAGAACAAGATCCTTACCTACTGGTTACACAACGAACATTCATTCTGGAAAGTATACAATTTATATTACATCATAATTATTTTATTTACCTAGACCGGTATTACTTACAAGTCAAGGGTACGGCCATGGGGACCAGGTTCGCCCCTAGTTTCACAAACCTTTTTATGGGTTATTTTGAAGAGAGATACATACTCAACGCTGGCTTTGGGGCGAACCTGGTCCTATTATGGCCGTTACATTGACGATCTGATTTTCATTTGGGAGGGCGATAGGACATCAGCAGATCACTTTGTCTCCCATCTCAATTCCAACGATATGGGTATTAATTTCACGGCAAATATCCAATTACAAAGCATTGAATTCCTTGATCTATTAAGCTTTGGGATCAATAGAACCATTACTTCCAAAACATTTTTTAAAGATGTGGACAGTAACAGTTTTTTAGAATACAACAGCAATCACCATAAAAGTTGGATACATAATATACCTTTCAGTCAATTTAGGGGAATAAGGAGAAATTGTACAGACTTAGATACCTTTAATGAACAAAGCCAAATACTTTATAAAAGATTTATAGAAAGGGTTACCCCTCTACCCTATTGGATAGAGCTCTCACTCGCACTAGAAACCTTGATAGATCTGAAATTATACAAACTAACAAATCTGCGATTCAACAGAATTTGACACCCAACAATAAAGATGTTTTATTTTTAACTCAATATAATACCAATTATCAAAAAATCCCACAAATACTTAATAGACATTGGCATGTTATTTTGAGAGATCCTATCCTTAAAAATATATATTACAAGAAAAACCTAAAATTGTGTACAGGAGAGCACCGACCCTACGTAACAAACTAGCTCCCAGTAAGAGGGTCAAACATGCCAACAGTTTGAGGAGTTCACATACTTCTAATACCAGAGGCATTTTTGGACTCCAAGGAGTCTACAAATGTGGCAAACTAGGCTGTGGTTCCTGCAAATTCATTAAATTTGGTGCAAAAACCTTTAGGTCCACAGTCACTAGTGAAACTTTTAACATTTCTGGCTTCCTAAATTGTGAATCCAAATATGTGGTCTATCTAATAGAATGTATTTGTGGCCTACAATATGTAGGCCGCACTATCAGAACCATTAGAACCAGATGGGGTGAACACCATTGTAACTGCAAAAATTGCAAGAAAACTAAAATTAAACACAGTATTCATAATCACTGCTTACATAAACATAATGGTAATTCAAACATATTTAGATATCTGCCTATTGATTATATTCCCAAATCTTCAGATTACAACAGACTGATAAAGTTAAGACAGCGCAAGACTTATTGGATATACAAACTAAAAACACTTTATCCACTGGGCCTGAACGCTAATCTTGATTTAGCTGCCTTCAATTGAAAAGATTATATACTATTGTTCACTGTTTGACATGCATGAGTTGGGGTCAAACACTTTACCCCCTGGTTTTATATCAGCCATCATACACTACATTCCCCCAAATTAAAAATATACAGACATATTAGGCATATCCCCCCTATCAAAAAATACACACACAAATTAGGTATTCATTTTTCGACATGCATAAGTCGGGGTCAAACACTTTACCCTTTTTTTTTTATATCAGTCACCACACACTATATTTTCCCCAATTAAAAATACATACACATATTAGGTATTCATATTATTCCAGTACTTTTTTTAGTTGTGTCCATTATTTTCAAATGTATCTGCTTCGCACCCACTCCTTCTATTTTTGCATCCCTCGTTTGGTCCAATTAGACACAGTTAATTTTTCCAATGTTGATGTTTATGTAAGAGAAAATTGTTGTGTTTGGTAGGATCTGGGTTATTAAGGATCTAATCATTGATGGCCCAGATCCTATTAAATACAATAATTTATATGAATATTAGGGTTGTTCCACCAAGTTCTACAGTTATTCTATAGTCTTTCATACCACACGTATATACGAAATACAGATATGCATTCAATGTATGGATTTCCCACATTTCATTATTAATATCTATTTAGACATATGAACAAAGTCCTAGGACTTTGGGAGGTCACATTGATAGATCCTATACATGTCCTTTCACCCTTGGACTAATACTGATTTTCTCTATTAGTTCACAATTTATCATACAAATAGATACACTAGTCTATTGAACTTAGATATGGCGATTACTTATAACAAAAAGAAAGCATCACTTAGCTATATTACCACTTGGATATCTTTAGCGTGTTCTGATGATATTTTATATTATTTTTTAACATAGGTTCTCAATTACACATCAGTACATTTATTTATACACATTATTTATTTTTTAAGACGTATTTGGTTATTCTCTAGGTACATGTTACCATTTTAAAACTACACTTCCATGTCAATCCATTCCTGTTTCTAAGCACATACATACATACTTAATTTCATTATGTATACACATACCTTAATACAAACTTACGGTTGTCTAATAGTATTTTATGTTTGACGATTTTACTGACCATTGTA
Organism: Bombina bombina; assembly: GCF_027579735.1. Taxonomy (NCBI): domain Eukaryota; kingdom Metazoa; phylum Chordata; class Amphibia; order Anura; family Bombinatoridae; genus Bombina; species Bombina bombina. The sequence continues at coordinate 954,085,841 of NC_069504.1, forward strand.
TATAAAAAATTCATCCCAACCCCCCTTTTGAGGTTTATAGGGCTAACGTGGATTCACATCTTTTATATGTGGTCAGTAACTACTCAATCGTTGAATTTTTTTATTTTTTACTTTTTATTTTAAATTTTTTACACTTATCCTCTTACATACACACTTCACACAAACTCATGTTTTTTATGTACATCACATGTATTACACACATTTCTACATACTCTTTATAGTACGTTCTTAGAGAAATCCTAGCACTTTATGGATTACTTCTTATATATAAAATAGAAATCACGCTTGTCGCCTCTAAGAGGCGATATATTTTGTTTGATTTTCAATACAATCTTGCCATTAACACACAGACTCACATTCATTTATTCCAAGTCAATTAACTAGAATATAGATTTAATTACATTATTTCTGCAAAACCAACAGTACTTAATTACAGTACTGGTTATTTTATTTCCGATTTTGATCATGAGTTAAAAATTTTTTTTTAAAAGTTACTAAAAAGTTTAAAGAATATTAGTTTTCTTTACAAACGATTGTTTTTATTTTATAATATTATATATTTTTTATTTATATTGATAAAACAGGTTCAAGTATTTCGTTATATTGTGAAATTTGACATTTGTAAACAAACTGTCTAAATGTGGCTGTTCTTGTTTGCCAATGAAATTGCTTATATCAATCTGCACACCTTAACATCTTACATACGGTTACCTGTAGACCGATTTTGTTACCTGTGTTTTTATTGGTTTTATTATCCTCTGACAACTTCCGTTTTTAACCTTTCAAGTGTATTTAATCTTGGTAATTACATTGTACTCTATTTGCTTTTTTTATCTGCCTGATGAAACGACTAGCTGTAGTCGAGAAACGCGTTGCAATCTAATAAAGCGTTTACATACATTAAACTTTCTGGGAAGTTGTTGGATTCATTTGCAGCCGCAGCTGATATTTTTATACATACTGAATTGATGACAAGCCGGTTCCCGCAGCGGTTCGTGGAGCTGTAAAGAGCTAGACTGCCAGTGATCACTGGTCACAGTACAGTGCATCTAAGTCCGGTAAGCCTTTATTCACCGTACCCCTATACTCTTTGACATAGGACATACCACACTATGAGGTGCCCTCTTTTTGCTTTAACCTATTAGATCCACCTCACACCGGGTCAAGGGGAGCTGCCTGAGCCATATTTCCGATACTGATCTTCAACAGAGATCCCTACAATCAAACTGGATCTGTTGATCGGTTATAAGAGACTACACAGTAATAACTTTGAACTATTGTGAACATTAGTTCCACCATTTTTATACTTCTATTGTGCTTTATTGATTACACTCCTTTTATTGTATTCACATTCCACATATAGAGAGCGCACCTCTTTTGAGATCCCCTCCTGGGTTCTATTTTCTGTTTACACAAGTATTAGAAGAGGGTATGCCAGTGCTCACATAGCAGAAATATATATAGATCAGTGTGCTATTGGTATAAGTAGGTCTCCTGAATGTGGAAACTCACCTTGCTACCTTACCAATAAAGCTGTATGTAAGGAGGTACTAATAAATGCTATCTTCAGCTACAAGCACTATTGCCCTGACCACAGGCAGCAGAACAGAGGCTAATGTGGGAGGAATAATGATGGACATATACCAACCTGGAGTCTAGCTGCTTAGAATATAACATGCCCCAACAAGTGCATAGATCGCTAGCTATCTCCCCCATTAATAGTCAGACAGTTATGGTGTAGCTACATTAGTGGTCTAAGTTAAGAGAGGTAACTTTTGTTTTTTATCGGCACAGCAGAAGGACCGTTAGCAGAAAATGAATGAGAGAGTAAAGGGTGACATACATGCAAAAAAGGACACACAGTGCCGGAATGTGACTAAGAGCTAAGTAAGTCCAATTACAGCAGCTAGGCACATTCCAGTAGTTAACTAGTATATAGTCCTAAATAGCCCAGGTCTCTACTTAAGAATGCAACATAATCAAAAGAGCAGAGTTGCCGCTAAACACAACAACAAGTCTTTCCTAAGAGAAGTTATGTACATACTTCATGTTCCAAGCCAACAAAAGTAAGGTGTAAGAGAGCACGGAGTTCCATATACTGCGGCTGTATCCTTTGCTGTCATGTCAGCCCATAATGTACTCTTTCTGTTCCCCACTGTGCGCTCAGCGTGATGGCAGGCTTTACAAAGTATGGGAACGTGTCTGGGAGCCCCCAGGTTCAAAAGGCCGGCAGAAACAAAGTGCGTCCACACGATCTATGGGCTGGCAAAAAGCTTCCCAAGTGGTGTCCCAGACTGATACTCGATCTCTCGATCTCACTCTTGTCACAGGGAGGCAACGATGTGTAACCGAGAACCCCACCGCTGCGACCCAGGTCTCCACAGAAGCGCTCTTCTTACTGTAGGCGGGTTTCATCCCGGGTTGTTTCAGTTCCCCCACGATCACCCTCCTCTTGCTGGTATCATTAATGTAGTGTGAGAGGTGAGTTATTTCTGGGCCTGGGAATGCGACAGTCGCTTCAGCGCTGGCTGCACTTGCAGTTTCAGTTGCGATCAGCTGTTGCCTGGAGGTTTGTAGTTGCCTCTCGCTAATGACAGGGACAGCATCTGGATATTCGTCTGTTGCTGGAGGGTTCTTAACAAACAGGCTCAAGTGCGGTGCTGCCGTAGTCAGAGCTTGGGTTTGAAGTGCTGTGCCCAATAAGCTTGTAATAGGCTCCTGAGGGCTTGAAGCTTTGTCAATGTTCTCTGTAAGGTCTCTTGGTTTCGTATGGCGGTGTCCGACCTGTCTAACCAGCTCACGGAGGCCACCACACTCAGCTTCCCAATACTGCTGTATCCTCACATGATGATCATGCAGCAGTCTTGTCATGGCTGCAAGTATCATTTCAGCGCCAAACGCCATCTTTAGTAGTTACGTGCCGGTGAGGAAGTCCCCTGCTATCTATCTTGTCTAGTAGCGATTGTACGAAATAAACATAGGTGGTGTTGATTTCAAATGAAATATATCTGTCAGGTTAGGTAATGTCCAGAAGAAGACCCAAATGCTAGGGCGAACTTAAACAACACCCTTGCACTCTGAGTTTAATCCAGGATGTGACCCCACGACAACCTCTAAAAAACAATGTACTCACGATATGGAGCAGAGTTAGCCTGAGTCCAAAGTAATTCAAGATATCAGCCAAATAGACTTCTGAGTAAGGAACTGGTTTCAGGAAATGTCTTCCACAGAATCAGGAGAGCAGGGATAGTCCACTTATACTCAGACAGAGGAAGGGTAAAACAAGAAACAGTTAATAATGCAGGAGTAGTTAACTTGTTATCAGGCAGTTTGAGGGTTAACACTGTGTAGTCAGTCCTTGCAGAGTTTGACAATAGGTTATCAGGCAGTTTGAAGGTTAATACTGAATAGTCAGTACTTGCAGAGTTAGACAACAGGATAGCAGGTAGTTTGAGGGTTAACACTGTGTAGTCAGTCCTTGCAGAGTTTGGCAACAGGTTATCAGGCAGTTTGAGGGTTAATACTGAATAGTCAGTACTTGCAGAGTTAGACAACAGGATAGCAGGTAGTTTGAAGGTTAACACAGATTAATCAGTACTTGCAGATATTGGCAACAGGTTATCATGCAGTTTGAGAGTTTACACTGAATAAACAGTACTTGCAGAGTTTGGCAACAGGATATCAAGCAGTTTGAAGGTTTACATTGAATAAACAGTACTTGCAGAGTTTGGCAACAGGTTAACATGCAGTTTGAGGGTTAACCCACCATAGTCAGTCTTTGCAGAGTTTGGCAACAGAAAATCAGCAGTTAGAGAGTTTCCACAGCGAAGTTCTCACAGGAGCCACAAAGAGGAACAAACAAACGGGCACTGAAGAAACAGGAAGCCCAGAATAAAAAGCCTGGTAGTGACATCATCAGAAAGGAGCGGCTCAGACTACCTGCCAATCAAGCACACAGAGAGGACCGCCGGAGCTTCCCAGCGGCCGAGCGTGACAGTGCCCCCTCCTCAAGGACCCCTCCGGGGGACCCGACCGGGCCTGGCAGGGTATTTCTTGTGAAAAGACTTGACAAGAGCTGGAGCATGAACATGAGAGGCTGGTTCCCAAGATCGTTCAGAGATAGGATAACCCTTCCAATGGACCAGGTAGTACAGCCGATTGCCCCGTAGCTTGGAATCCAAAATCTGGCTGACTTCAAACTCAAAGGTCCCCTCTACGGAAAGTGGAGGAGGTGGTTTACTCTTGATAGAGTACCGGTTGTAGATGACTGGCTTGAGTAAGGAGACATGAAACACTGGATGGATCTTGAGAGTCTTGGGTAAACAATTCAAAAAGGTCCAATGTACTTAGGACCCAACTTAGTACAAGGTTGTTTTAGACGTATGAATCTGGTGGATAAAAATACTCTGTCTCCAGTACGAAGTAAAGGAGCCTTACACCTTCTGCAAGCATATCTCTTGTGTCTTAAGGAAGAGGAAAGTAGATTTTGATAAATGAGTTGCCAGTGGTTACTGAGATTTTTCGCAATACAATCTGCTCCAGGGTCTTCAGTAGAACTGGTAATTATAGGAAAGTTCTAGGTTCAAAACCAAAAGCTGCCTTAAAGGGAGAGGTCTGTAATGAGGCATTATAGCGTGAGTTATGAGCTAATTCCGCCAAAGGCAATAACTGAGACCAGTTGGAGTGGTGATGGTCTACATAATGTCTAAGAAAAGATTCCAAGGCTTGATTTACACGCTTAGTCTGTCCGTTGGATATGAGGATGATGTGCAGTAGAAAGAGATATGTTGATTCCGAAGTGCTTACAAAAAGACCTCCAAAACTTGGAAACAAATTGAACTCCACGATCTGAGACTATGTCAGTGGGAAAACCATGTAAACGAGATATATGTAGAACAAAGAGTTCAGAAAGTCTTTGAGCTGAAGGCAAGCCTGGAAGAGGTATGAAGTGAGCAGACTTGGAGAACCGATCCACCACTACCCAAATGGTCATATTTCCAGCAGAAACAGGAAGATCTGTAACGAAGTCCATGGATAAGTGAGACCAAGGGTAATGAGGAATAGGAAGAGGGTGTAATAGACCAAACGGTCGATGAGAAGATTGTTTGTTCGAAGCACAAGAACTACAAGCAGCAATATAATCCTTAACATCCCTCCTCATAGTGGACCACCAAACATGCTGCTTCAGTTTCCACAAAGTATTGGTTACTCCAGGATGACCTGCTGAAATGTTGTCGTGAGCCCAACGTAGAAGCTTAAGACGTAATCCTTTTGGGTACATACAGGATACCAGAAGATAGTTTGCAAGAAGATGGTACCCAGACTTGAGCAGCATGTAAAGCCTGTACTGGAAAAGAGGATACTTGAGGCAAAACTTTGACTGGACGTAGTATAGGTTCAGAATCCAAAGGAGAAGGCTCAGAAGATTGGAACTGCCTAGATAAAGCATCTGCCTTGGAATTTTTTGAACCAGGAACATAGGAAAGTACAAAATTAAACCTGGAGAAGAACAAGGCCCACCGATCCTGACGAGGATTGAGACGAGTAGCTGTATGGAGGTATAAAAGATTCTTATGATCTGTCAGAATGAAAAAAGGTTGACTGGTACCCTCTAACCAATGTCTCCGTTCATCCAAAGCTAATTTTATAGCCAAAAGCTCCTTATTGCCCACATCATAATTTAACTCGGCAGGATTGAATTTTTTCGAAATGAACACCACAGGATGTATCTTGCTGGTAGTCGGATCACGTTGGGAGAGAACAGCTCCAGCTATTATAGAATAAGCGTCAACCTCCAAAATAAACTGGAGATCAGGAATTGGATGACTGGGATGAGGTGCAGAAGAAAATGCTGATTTTAGCGTTTCAAAAGCCTGTACTGCCGAAGTGGACCAGTTCTTACAATTTTGCCCTGTCTTAGTAAGAGAAGTGAGCGGAGACGTGATGTCAGCAAAGTTCTTAATAAACTTTCTATAGTAATTGGCAAAGCCAAGAAACCTCTGCAGGGATTTGAGAGTAGTTGGTCTGGGCCAGTCCTTGATAGCCGAAAGTTTAGCAGGATCCATCTCAAAACCTGATTCTGAAATGATATAACCCAAAAAGGGAATGGAACTCTGATGAAAAGAGCATTTCTCCAATTTAGCAAACAGGGAATTGTCTGGTAACCTCTGAAGTACCAGTCTTACATGATGTACATGTTACTGTAATGTTTTGGAATAGATCAGAATGTCATCGAGATAAATGATAACAAATTGATTTAGATAATCTTTGAAGATTTCATTAACAAAGTGCTGAAATACTGCTGGTGCATTGCACAATCCGAATGGCATTACTAGATACTCGTAGTGACCAAATCTAGTGTTAAATGCCGTCTTCCATTTGTCTCCTTTACGGATTCTGACCAAATTGTAGGCCCCACGAAGATCTAACTTGTAAAAAATAGAAGCACCTTGAAGACGATCAAATAACTCAGGAATGAGCGGCAGAGGATAGCTGTTTTTGACAGTAATCTGATTCAAGGCCCGATAATCAATACAGGGACGGAGACCTCCATCTTTTTTCCCAATGAAGAAAAAACCCGCACCCACAGGTGATGAGGAAGGACGAATAAATCCTCTGGCTAAGTTGTCCTTTATGTATTCCTCAAGAGAGACATTTTCTTGACGAGAGAGGGGATAGGTCCTTCCCTTAGGTAGAGGAGCCCCTGAAAATAATTGGATAGGACAGTCAAATATCCGGTGTGGAGTTAACGTCTCAGCCTCCTTTTTAGAAAACACATCACTAAAGGCATGATAGTAATTAGGCAATGAATCAGGAACTTCCACCATAGCTATGACAGGACAAGATGGTTTTGAGGGATTTTGCAGGCAATGTTTGAAACAGGTAGTTCCCCAGGAAATAAGTTCTCCTTTAGACCATGAGAAGACTGGATCATGAAGCTGCAACCAAGGTAACCCCAGAATCAACAGTATGTGGGGAGAAGTGATGACGTCAAAACAAATAATTTCAGAATGGAGTATGCCCACAGACAAAAGAAGAGGAATGGTAGAATTTTGTATGATACCAGAACATAGAGGCTGTCCACTAACAGTGGTTACCTTAATTAACTGTTTCTTGGCTTGAAGAGGAATCCTGAGAGAGTCAGCAAAGTTTGAATAAATGAATACTCCAGCAGCTCCAGAATCGATGAGAGCTTGAGCTCGAAACTTGGTGTTTCCAAAAGTGATAGTTACAGGAACAAAAAGTTTAGAATTGAAGGAAGACATGGTATTCTGGCTTAACTCTGTCCCTCTATCAAAAGTTAAGCCTTGGCTTTTACTGGCCGGATAGAACAGTCCTTCAGTAAATGTCCTTTGGTACCACAATACAGACATAATCCAAGAGTATACCTTCTATGGCATTCAGCTTCTGACAATTTAATAGCTCCTACTTCCATGGGCTCCACAGACAGACAGAGATTGGGAATTATTATTAGACAGACTTGAGGTTCGAATAGGAGGACGAAAAGAAGATTTAACAAAGTATCTCCGATTCCTATCTCTCTCCTGAAGACTTTCAGAATGCTGGGCGTCAAGAGTAATACACAAATTGATAAGATCCTCCAATGAATCGGGGAGTTCCTGAAATACAAGTTCATCCTTAAGGAGGCGTTCGCAAAGTCCCTTGCGAAAGGCTGCCCGTAAGGCTCCATGGTTCCAATCAGTTTCTGCGGCTAAAGTCCTGAATTCAATAGCATATTGAGCTACCGAAAGGGATCCCTGTCTCAGATCTAACAATCCTGCCTCTGCCGCTGCAGACCTCCCAGGCTTGTCAAAAACAGAAGAAAAAATGGACACAATTCCACATCCTGTAGTAAAGGATCATTCTTTTCTAAAAGAGGAGACACCCAGGCTAGAGCCTTACCCTTCATGAGGGATAAAATAAAGGTGATTTTGGAAGTAGAATTGGAAAAAACTTGAGGATTGTTTCTGAAGTGTAAACGACATTGATCAAGGAATCCACGGCATTCTTCAGGATTACCGTCATATTTATCTGGAAGTGGGATTCGTGGTATATACTGTCCAACAGGTTGAGGTGGGTTAAAGACAGCATTGGAGCTAGTAGCAGCTGCAGCAGGAGTCGCCGTAGCTTGAGAAGGAGCGGAGAGGTTATGTAGCAGAGCAGTAATCTGGTCAAGCTTGGAATCCAAAGATTGCAAATGAGCAGAATGATTTCCTAGAAGTTGCCCTTGTAGAGCCACAGCCCTGGATAACTCATCAGGGTCCATATTATGGCCCATTTGTACTGTCAGGTTAGGTAATGTCCAGAAGAAGACCCAAATGCTAGGGCGAACTTAAACAACACCCTTGCACTCTGAGTTTAATCCAGGATGTGACCCCACGACAACCTCTAAAAAACAATGTACTCATGATATGGAGCAGAGTTAGCCTGAGTCCAAAGTAATTCAAGATATCAGCCAAATAGACTTCTGAGTAAGGAACTGGTTTCAGTAAATGTCTTCCACAGAATCAGGAGAGCAGGGATAGTCCACTTATACTCAGACAGAGGAAGGGTAAAACAAGAAACAGTTAATAATGCAGGAGTAGGTAACTTGTTATCAGGCAGTTTGAGGGTTAACACTGTGTAGTCAGTCCTTGCAGAGTTTGGCAACAGGTTATCAGGCAGTTTGAAGGTTAATACTGAATAGTCAGTACTTGCAGAGTTAGACAACAGGATATCAGGTAGTTTGAAGGTTAACACAGATTAATCAGTACTTGCAGATATTGGCAACAGGTTATCATGCAGTTTGAGAGTTTACACTGAATAAACAGTACTTGCAGAGTTTGGCAACAGGATATCAAGCAGTTTGAAGGTTTACACTGAATAAACAGTACTTGCAGAGTTTGGCAACAGGTTAACATGCAGTTTGAGAGTTTCACAGAATAAACAGTACTTGCAGTGTTTGGCAACAAGATATCAAGCAGTTTGAAGGTTTACACTGAATAAACAGTACTTGCAGAGGTTGGCAACAGGTAAACATGCAGTTTGAGAGTTTCACAGAATAAACAGTACTTGCAGTGTTTGGCAACAGGATATCAAGCAGTTTGAAGGTTATACTGAATAAACAGTACTTGCAGAATTTGGCAACAGGTTAACATGCAGTTTGAGAAATTCACAGAATAAACAGTACTTGCAGTGTTTGGCAACAGGTTATCAGGAAGTTTGAGGGTTAACCTAGCATAGTCAGTCTTTGCAGAGTTTGGCAACAGAAAATCAGCAGTTAGAGAGTTTCCACAGCGAAGCCCTCACAGGAGCCACAAAGAGGAACAAACAAACGGGCACTGAAGAAACAGGAAGCCCGGAATAAAAAGCCTGGTAGTGACATAATCAGGAAGGGGCGGCTCAGACTACCTGCCAATCAAGCACACAGAGAGGACAGCCGGAGCTTTCCAGCGGCCGAGCGTGACAATATCATGCAGTGTCTGTGCACTGCTTACCCGGTCTGTATAAATCCCATAATTTGTTCCTGCAAACAATTACTCTCATATTTTCCAGATCCGAAACAGATTTTTTTAAATGCTTGGGCTTTCATAGAATGTTTTAGAATATGGGTGAGAAAAAACATCCCCACAGGAGGTTGTATTCTTAATCCAATTCAATATCCCTGATAAATAATATTCTGAATCCAGGGATTATGGACAGATTCTAACCAAAATTTTTGAAAAAGGTTTAATCTGCCCTCTACCAGAAGTACTGGATTGGGGGCCATACCTTCATGAGGTTATAGAGGCTGGATTAGGTTTCTTATATTGCTTGGATTTGTTCCAATTTGAAAAAGGTCTCCAGACTGAGCAAGAGGGTTTAGGGGAGGAGACAGTCTTCTGTTCTCTGTTCTGACGAAAGGAACAAAAGCGGTTGGGAGCCTTAAATTTCCCTTTAGACTTTTTGTCTTGGGGAAGAAACACTCCCTTTCCACCCATAATAGTAGAATAATGGAATCGAGTTGAGAATAATGTATTTCTTTGGAAGAAAGAGATAGTAATCTGGTTTTAGATACCATATCAGCATTTCATGATTTAAGCCATAGAGCTCTTCTGGTAAGAATAGCTAGAGACATAGTTTTGATGTTATTTTTTATGAAATCAAATACTGCATCACAAATAAAATGATTTGCATGTTGAAGTAAATTCAAAATATTGGAACATTCAGGATCTGTAGAGAGCTGCTGAGCACAACTGGATAACCAGAAAGTAGAAGCGGCAGCTACATCAGCAATAGATATGGCTGGTCTAAGAATATAGCCAGTGTGTAAATATGCCCTTATTAGATAAGATTCAAATTTTCTATCTAAAGGGTCTTTAAAAGAAGTATTGTCTTCTAAAGGAATAGTAGTACGTTTAGATAGTATGTAAATGGCCCCATCAACTTTGGGGACTGTTTCCCATAATTCTAAGTTAGCAGTAGGTTAAGGATATAGTTTTTTTAAACCTTGAAGAAGCATCAGGTATAGGGAAAATCTCAGGGAGATTAAAAATCATTATATATACTGAATCAAACAATTACTGGATTTATCATCAGAAGGTTTAGCTTCTTCAATCCGTTAAGTGACTAGGACTTCCTTCAAAAGAGAAGATACTTCAGTATTTTGTTGGTCAGTACATATATCACTAGTAGAAGGTAAAATATGAATGGACCTTTTTCGTTTATTTGAAAGCGGTAGTGCTGTCAGGGCCTTTGTAATGGCGGCAGCAATAAACATTTTTATTGTTGGGGGTACGTCATCTGCATTCATCTGTAAGGAAAAAACAGTAGGTGCATTTGTACACATAGAAACATCATTAGATTGATCGTATACGATAAAAAGATCTAAGCATGAGCCACATAAATGAGCTGAAGATGCTACTTCAGTTGTTTTACAATAAGCACACTTAGCTTTGGTAGAAAGGTGTTCAAACAGTTCCTATGGTAACTTCAGGGACAGGTTGGTACTGTTCCATTATGGCAAATAAAAAATAAAAAATTAAAGTTGCAATAATTACTATTACAACCCCCTTTTTAGCAAGCTTTGAGGAATGGAAAAATATGCCCCCCTGTATAGAGTTTGAAAAAGTCCATAAGCAAGTATCTCAGAAAACTATAAAGTCAGTCAGTTTTTTAAAAATGTGTTAAAATTGCATAAGTAATGCAGTGTAACATGAGTGTTTATGGATGCGTCTAGACATACTTGTTTAGCCCTGTGTATATAGATTGATACACGATAAAGGGCACAAGATGATGCGGTTTTTAAGGAGTGATAGATGGCGCAAATGTTTTAAATAGAAGGTGCACACTATAAGGCACGGTTTGATGACGCGCTATGCCCGTCGTTAAAAAAATGTGTCACTGCCTGCATGCTTGTGCGCATTTAGTATATTCAAATTTTCTGAAAGGTTTTGTATACCCCCTTTATTCAGTGCATATTTATAACCCACCTTTTTTTAATAAAATGCTGCATTCGCTGCGCTATATTTATGTGGGCTATAATTCTTATGTTCAATGTAATTAAATTATTATTAATTTAAAGAAAGAGATTAAAATGACCAGGTAAGCATAAAGTATATTTTCCTGGGAAAATAATACCCAAGCCATGGAGTCCACGAGTTATAAGGGTGGGACAAAATAATCATTACATAATTGTATGTATCTTAAAAACTGAATCCCTCTTTTTTTATTAATGTCCAGAAACTATTACTTGAAGAACTTTCCTACAAAAAAAAGCAACCTAATAAAAACTCATGGACTCTCACCACCATAAAATAAATTAATTTATTAGGTAAGCATAAATTGTTTTCTTTCATACAGGTGGTGAGAGTCCATGATCCATTACTCCAGGGGAACTAATAGCCAAGCCGTGGAGTCCACGAGTAATAACATAAAGGGATGGATTTATTTTTTTAGTATTTTTCAAATGCACTTAAAAAAACATCAAACTGAAACAACTGCCTGAAGCACTGTTCTACCAAAAGCTGCCTCAGAAGAAGCAAAAACATTAAAATTGAAGAATTTTGTAAAAGTATGCAAAGAAGACCAAGTAGCTGCTTTACAGATTTGATCAACTGAGGCCTCATTCTCAAAAGCCCATGAAGTGGTAATTGACCTGGTAGAATGAGCAGTAATCTGTTGAGGTGGAGGCTGACCTACCTCAAAATAAGCTTTGGAATAAAAGTTTCAACCAAGAAGCCAAAGATACAGCAGGAGCCTTCTGTCCTTTCCTAGATCTAGAAACATGAATGCACAAACTAAAGGTTTGTCTAAATGCCTTAGTAGCATCAATTTAATTCTTTTATGCCCTAACAACATCCAAATTTCAGAAGCAGACAGAACAACACTTTCCAAGAAAGTAGCATAATGTGAACCTTATGCATATGTCCAAAAGGAGGCGCTTGCAAAACTATATATTTTTTATTTTAATTTTTATTGAGGTACTGAAAAAAATATAAACAGTCAATACAATATTTTTTTAGGCTTATCATGCAGCAAAATGTACAAATGTTATAAGTATTACAAAATATGACATTCTGTAAAAGTTATTGCAAGCAGATATAATATACTAGAATATAGGAATGTCTCAAAATATAATAGTCTGTATGAAAACATTAAGTAAACAATGTTGTATCTCATTTTTTACAACAACAATACACATATATATATATATATAAGGATCTATATATCCCCATTGAATATAATTAACCGGCTAGTAAAATGTTATCCCCAAGTAGTAGACAAGGACCTCTCATGGATCTCTAGAACGTTACATTGAATTAAGTGGAATTTCAGGGTGGGGGGGGGGCAGAGAATAATAAAAGGATTTTCTAAGGATTCAGTTTCCTGTGCTTAGCTAGTAAGCCTTATCTGAAGGGGGGGGGGGCGTTTGGCGGAAAAGTACTATGGGACTTGTAACAAAGAGCCAAAGGGATCTCTCTTGGGCTTGTAACGAATAATAAGAATGGAGTTCTCTTATGTTGTCATACAACCAATTATCTATTATATACAATGTAGTCAAAGCAAGGTCTTGTATGAACAAGCTAATGACCCGTATCAACTGAAATATAGAACGTAACTGGATATATGAAAATTAGGCTTAAAGCCCAGATGGACAATTCCACTTTTGGAGATAAGTGTCTAGTAAGCGGCCCTAGAATAAGGACTATAAGAATATGCAGGATTGGGTCTAATCCTCTTTGCTTATTTATCTATTACAGATTTAAAAGCTCCAAAGACTGCAGCTTGTAGGGTTGTGAAGTATATGTGAATAGTAAGCTACATTTTGGTAAACTGTTCAAAACTAGCCTCTAAGGAGATAATAGCTTACAGGGATAGCTTAAAAACATACTTCCTGCCATAGTACCAATATTGGGATGTATACACAGAAATCGGAAATTTGGGTCTCATGTTGTTTATAACTAGGGTCACAAATGTTGACTACCATGTTCACGTGAGTAATTGACTGCAAATTATAGGGCTTGTCTCACTGCCCTGGGCGCTAACAGCAGGATCAGCTTTGAGTTACATAAATGAAGTAACACGATATTAGGTGGTACAGCATAAAAAACCCTATATCTATAAATATATAGTTCACTTATAGGGGCCGATTTATTAAAGTGCGGACGGACATGATATGATGTAGTGTATCATGTTCGCTTTGGCATTTATCATTGCACAAGCAGTTCTAGTGAACTGCTTGTGCAATGCCGCCCCCTGCAGATTGGCTGATAGCAGGGGGTGTCAATCAGCCTAATTGTATAGGATCAGGCGGATTGATGTCCGCAGCCTCAGTGCAGGCGGACAAGTTATGGTGCAGCAGTCTTTAGACAGCTGCTTCATAACTACTGTTTCCAGGGGCATCAAGCTCCATTTGAGCTTGATAATTCGGCCCCATAGTCTGGCAATATTAGCAACTAATAATAATAGGCTAAGGAGCGGTCATATACTATAAAATGTGTATACTATATCTGAAGCTGAGAGCCTACAATGCTAAAATAAGAAGTCAAACCAAACAAAACCGGCAAATATAAAAGTTTCAACAAACAGAAGCCTTACACAATATTATATTACATATTTTGCCAAGCCTGAGGTTTCATTAATCTCATAAGAGAAAAAAGAGTAAATGGAATTTTAACACTTGTTTCCAAGGAAGAGCAAGCTTGGCCATTAGGGAAACATATAATTATGTAATACAAGCACAGCTATTAAACATATGGATTCTACAGTATGGCTTATATTCAGTAGTCACATTGCCCTCCAAAGTAATGATAGTATTCCCAAAATTATCTAGAGCATTGGGCTAAAGACCAAAACTTATGTCACGAACCCTAGTAATAATAAACAGAAATAACATATTATAGTAAACTATTGTATCTGGAGTAACCTGCATAAACATATTCAAGTGCATAGAAACAAATTCTCCAGCCTACAGCTATCATATATTATAGAGATATGTAGTAGTGAACTTAGTAAGGTTCTATAAGCCAAATATATAGTATGCAGTGGCCAAGGGTGCAAAATTAACTAATAGAAGAGCTTTAGAGCCTAATTGCAAGCTCACACATTTAAGACTGGTGATCTTAAAAGTCCCATAATGGAAATCAGTCACTAACCCACACCATCTTGCCAAGTTAAGATATTTGTATTGAAAAACTAGAGTTGGAAGGGGACCGCGGGACTAAGGCAGTGCATCAATTTCTCTAGTATTATCAGAGAGTTTTCCATCGCCATCTGGACTTAGCAGACATGAACATCTCAGAAGTTAGTTTCAGCTCAGATTGAACAACCTTACGGCTAGATTTAGAGTTTTGTCGGTAACGACCCGAAAAGCTAACGCCGGCTTTTTTCTGGCCGCACCATAAAAATAACTCTGGTATTGAGAGTCCACATAAAGGCTGCGTTAGGCTCCAAAAAAGGAGCGTAGAGCATATTTAACGCAGCTTCAACTCTCGATACCAGAGTTGCTTACGGACGCGGCCAGCCTCAAAAACGTGCTTGTGCACGATTCCCCCATAGAAAACAATGGGGCTGTTTGAGCTGAAAAAAAACCTAACACCTGCAAAAAAGCTGCGTTCAGCTCCTAACGCAGCCCCATTGTTTGCTATGCGGAAACACTTCCTACGTCTGCACCTAACACCCTAACATGTACCCCGAGTCTAAACACCCCTAGCCTTACACTTATTAACCCCTAATCTGCCGCCCCCGCTATCGCTGACACCTGCATATTATTATTAACCCCTAATCTGCCGCTCCGTAAACCGCCGCTACTTACATTATCCCTATGTACCCCTAATCTGCTGCCCTAACATCGCCGACCCCTATATTATATTTATTAACCCCTAATCTGCCCCCCACAACATCACCTCCACCTGCCTACACTTATTAACCCCTAATCTGCCGAGCGGACCTGAGCGCTACTATAATAAAGTTATTAACCCCTAATCCGCCTCACTAACCCTATAATAAATAGTATTAACCCCTAATCTGCCCTCCCTAACATCGCCGACACCTAACTTCAAACATTAACCCCTAATCTGCCGACTGGAGCTCACCGCTATTCTAATAAATGTATTAACCCCTAAAGCTAAGTCTAACCCTAACACTAACACCCCCTAAATTAAATATAATTTTAATCTAACTAAATTAATTAACTCTTATTAAATAAATTATTCCTATTTAAAGCTAAATACTTACCTGTAAAATAAATCCTAATATAGCTACAATATAAATTATAATTATATTATAGCTATTTTAGGATTAATATTTATTTTACAGGTAACTTTGTATTTATTTTAACCAGGTACAATAGCTATTAAATAGTTAAGAACTATTTACTAGCTAAAATAGCTAAAATAATTACAAATTTACTTGTAAAATAAATCCTAACCTAAGTTACAATTAAACCTAACACTACACTATCAATAAATTAATTAAATAAAATACCTACAATTACCTACAATTAAACCTAACACTACACTATCAATAAATAAATTAAATACAATACCTACAAATAACTACAATGAAATAAACTAACTAAAGTACAAAAAATAAAAAAGAACTAAGTTACAAAAAATAAAAAAATATTTACAAACATAAGAAAAATATTACAACAATTTTAAACTAATTACACCTACTCTAAGCCCACTAATAAAATAACAAAGCCCCCCAAAATAAAAAAATGCCCTACCCTATTCTAAATTACTAAAGTTCAAAGCTCTTTTACCTTACCAGCCCTGAACAGGGCCCTTTGCGGGGCATGCCCCAAGAAGTTCAGCTCTTTTGCCTGTAAAAAAAAACATACAATACCCCCCCCAACATTACAACCCACCACCCACATACCCCTAATCTAACCCAAACCCCCCTTAAATAAACCTAACACTAAGCCCCTGAAGATCATCCTACCTTGTCTTCACCTCACCGGGTATCACCCCGATCCGTCCTGGCTCCGATATCTTCATCCAACCCAAGCGGGGGCTAGACATCCACTGAAGAAGTCCAGAAGAGGGTCCAAAGTCTTCATCCTATCCGGGAAGAAGAGTAGATCCGGTCCGGCAACCATCATCTTCCAAGCGGCATCTTCTATCTTCATCCGATGAGGACCGGCTCCATCCTGAAGACCTCCACCGCGGACCCATCTTCATCCGGCGACGTCCAACTGAAGAATGACGGCTCCTTTAAGGGACGTCATCCAAGATGGCGTCCCTCGAATTACGATTGGCTGATAGGATTCTATCAGCCAATCGGAATTAAGGTAGGAATATTCTGATTGGCTGATGGAATCAGCCAATCAGAACCAAGTTCAATCCGATTGGCTGATCCAATCAGCCAATCAGATTGAGCTTGCATTCTATTGGCTGTTCCGATCAGCCAATAGAATGCGAGCTCAATCTGATTGGCTGATTGGATCAGCCAATCGGATTGATCTTGATTCTGATTGGCTGATTTCATCAGCCAATCAGAATATTCCTACCTTAATTCCGATTGGCTGATAGAATCCTATCAGCCAATCGGAATTCGAGGGACGCCATCTTGGATGACGTCCCTTAAAGGAGCCGTCATTCTTCAGTTGGACGTCGCCGGATGAAGATGGGTCCGCGGTGGAGGTCTTCAGGATGGAGCCAGTCCTCATCGGATGAAGATAGAAGATGCCGCTTGGAAGATGATGGTTGCCGGTCCAGATCTACTCTTCTTTCCGGATAGGATGAAGACTTTGGACCCTCTTCTGGACTTCTTCAGTGGATGTCTAGCCCCCGCTTGGGTTGGATGAAGATATCGGAGCCAGGACGGATCGGTGTGATACCCGGTGAGGTGAAGACAAGGTAGGATGATCTTCAGGGGCTTAGTGTTAGGTTTATTTAAGGGGGGTTTGGGTTAGATTAGGGGTATGTGGGTGGTAATGTTGGGGGGGGGGGTATTGTATGTTTTTTTTTACAGGCAAAAGAGCTGAACTTCTTGGTGCATGCCCCGCAAAGGGCCCTGTTCAGGGCTGGTAAGGTAAAAGAGCTTTGAACTTTAGTAATTTAGAATAGGGTAGGGCATTTTTTTATTTTGGGGGGCTTTGTTATTTTATTAGGGGGCTTAGAGTAGGTGTAATTAGTTTAAAATTGTTGTAATATTTTTCTTATGTTTGTAAATATTTTTTTATTTTTTGTAACTTAGTTCTTTTTTATTTTTTGTACTTTAGTTAGTTTATTTCATTGTAGTTATTTGTAGGTATTGTATTTAATTTATTTATTGATAGTGTAGTGTTAGGTTTAATTGTAGGTAATTGTAGGTATTTTATTTAATTAATTTATTGATAGTGTAGTGTTAGGTTTAATTGTAACTTAGGTTAGGATTTATTTTACAGGTAAATTTGTAATTATTTTAACTATTTTAGCTATTAAATAGTTCTTAACTATTTAATAGCTATTGTACCTGGTTAAAATAAATACAAAGTTACCTTAAAATAAATATTAATCCTAAAATAGCTATAATATAATTATAATTTATATTGTAGCTATATTAGGATTTATTTTACAGGTAAGTATTTAGCTTTAAATAGGAATAATTTATTTAATAAGAGTTAATTAATTTAGTTAGATTAAAATTATATTTAATTTAGGGGGTGTTAGTGTTAGGGTTAGACTTAGCTTTAGGGGTTAATACAGGGAGTGCAGAATTATTAGGCAAGTTGTATTTTTGAGGATTAATTTTATTATTTAACAACAACCATGTTCTCAATGAACCCAAAAAACTCATTAATATCAAAGCTGAATAGTTTTGGAAGTAGTTTTTAGTTTGTTTTTAGTTATAGCTATTTTAGGGGGATATCTGTGTGTGCAGGTGACTATTACTGTGCATAATTATTAGGCAACTTAACAAAAAACAAATATATACCCATTTCAATTATTTATTTTTACCAGTGAAACCAATATAACATCTCAACATTCACAAATATACATTTCTGACATTCAAAAACAAAACAAAAACAAATCAGTGACCAATATAGCCACATTTCTTTGCAAGGACACTCAAAAGCCTGCCATCCATGGATTCTGTCAGTGTTTTGATCTGTTCACCATCAACATTGCGTGCAGCAGCAACCACAGCCTCCCAGACACTGTTCAGAGAGGTGTACTGTTTTCCCTCCTTGTAAATCTCACATTTGATGATGGACCACAGGTTCTCAATGGGGTTCAGATCAGGTGAACAAGGAGGCCATGTCATTAGATTTTCTTCTTTTATACCCTTTCTTGCCAGCCACGCTGTGGAGTACTTGGACGCGTGTGATGGAGCATTGTCCTGCATGAAAATCATGTTTTTCTTGAAGGATGCAGACTTCTTCCTGTACCACTGCTTGAAGAAGGTGTCTTCCAGAAACTGGCAGTAGGACTGGGAGTTGAGCTTGACTCCATCCTCAACCCGAAAAGGCCCCACAAGCTCATCTTTGATGATACCAGCCCAAACCAGTACTCCACCTTGCTGGTGTCTGAGTCGGACTGGAGCTCTCTGCCCTTTACCAATCCAGCCACGGGCCCATCCATCTGGCCCATCAAGACTCACTCTCATTTCATCAGTCCATAAAACCTTAGAAAAATCAGTCTTGAGATATTTCTTGGCCCAGTCTTGATGTTTCAGCTTGTGTGTCTTGTTCAGTGGTTGTCGTCTTTCAGCCTTTCTTACCTTGGCCATGTCTCTGAGTATTGCACACCTTGTGCTTTTGGGCACTCCAGTGATGTTGCAGCTCTGAAATATGGCCAAACTGGTGGCAAGTGGCATCTTGGCAGCTGCACGCTTGACTTTTCTCAGTTCATGGGCAGTTATTTTGCGCCTTGGTTTTTCCACACGCTTCTTGCGACCCTGTTGACTATTTTGAATGAAACGCTTGATTGTTCGATGATCACGCTTCAGAAGCTTTGCAATTTTAAGAGTGCTGCATCCCTCTGCAAGATATCTCACTATTTTTGACTTTTCTGAGCCTGTCAAGTCCTTCTTTTGACCCATTTTGCCAAAGGAAAGGAAGTTGCCTAATAATTATGCACACCTGATATAGGGTGTTGATGTCATTAGACCACACCCCTTCTCATTACAGAGATGCACATCACCTAATATGCTTAATTGGTAGTAGGCTTTCTAGCCTATACAGCTTGGAGTAAGACAACATGCATAAAGAGGATGATGTGGTCAAAATACTCATTTGCCTAATAATTCTGCACACAGTGTACATTTATTAGAATAGCGGTGAGCTCCAGTCGGCAGATTAGGGGTTAATGTTTGAAGTTAGGTGTCGGCGATGTTAGGGAGGGCAGATTAGGGGTTAATACTATTTATTATAGGGTTAGTGAGGCGGATTAGGGGTTAATAACTTTATAATAATAGCGGTGCGGTCCGCTGGGCAGATTAGGGGTTAATAAGTGTAGGCAGGTGGAGGCGACGTTGAGGGGGGCAGATTAGGGGTTAATAAATATAATATAGGGGTCGGCGGTGTTAGGGGCAGCAGATTAGGGGTACATAGCTATAATGTAGCTGGCGGCTCTTTGCGGTCGGCAGATTAGGGGTTAATTATTGTAGGTAGCTGGCGGCGACGTTGTGGGGGGCAGATTAGGGGTTAATAAATATAATATAGGGGTCGGCGGTGTTAGGGGCAGCAGATTAGGGGTACATAAGGATAACGTAGTTGGTGGTCGGCAGATTAGGGGTTAAAAAAATTTAATCGAGTTGCGGCGATGCGGGGGGACCTCGGTTTAGGGGTACATAGGTAGTTTATGGGTGTTAGTGTACTTTAGAGTACAGTAGTTAAGAGCTCTATAAACCGGTGTTAGCCCAGAAAGCTCTTAACTACTGACTTTTTTCCTGCGGCTGGAGTTTTGTCGTTAGATTTCTAACGCTCACTTCAGACACGACTCTAAATACCGGAGTTGGAAAAATCCCATTGAAAAGATAGGATACGCAATTTACGTAAGGGGATCTGCGGTATGGAAAAGTCGCGGCTGAAAAGTGAGCGTTAGACCCTTTTTTGAGTGACTCCAAATACCGGAGGTAGCCTAAAACCAGCGTTAGGAGCCTCTAACGCTGGTTTTCACGGCTAACGCCAAACTCTAAATCTAGGCCTTAATCTCCTGTTGTGACTGAAGCTGATCCAAAAAGGCCTCTGTTTCAATCTTTCTCACTCCCAAAAGATCACTAGATCCGCTAGGCCTCCATCTTGTAGAGCTGACAAACTTCTTGATCAGCCTCCTGCTCTGCTCAGCATCGTCTCGGGCTACATTACAAGTCGCATATTCCACAATCTCTTGTAAACTGACGGTTTCCTTTGTAGTGATTTTCTGGTCAGCAGCTATCTCCTCTACCAGTGCTCCATTCACTCTCAGCAAACTATGTGTTGACAACTTGCTCCACTCCTCTATCCAGCAATCATGAAGCTAAGCTGCTCAAGGTGGTCGTCTAGCAGATGAGTGACCACTATCAGGAGATCCATATCCATGTTCGCAAGGGGTATTACCCTGGGTATGTCTAAGAAAGAAAATACAATAGCAGTTGTACTCACTGCTACACCCAGGAGGCCCGGGGGATCATAAAAGATGAGAGGCCTAGGCGCGTTGTTCATGCGATAGCCCTTCTTGGTCCGGAGGGTGAGGCGGGAAGTGCATGGTAGGGAGACTTCAGTTAAGTGGCAGTACAGGAGTCACTGAGGTCTAATAGAACTATCACTACCTTCCTTGGGTTGAGGATTTGTATTGGGGTCTCATTATATAGTATATAGTATCGATGTTCAGGTATTAAACAAATATTATTCCTGGAGCCCAAGTAGTGTGCGTCTGATCAGCTCAGGCATTAGCTCCGCCCCCTCCAGCTTGCAAAACTCTTAATACCAAGTTAAGATTCCAAGTAAGAGAAATTGGCTTAATTACAGGTTTAATACGAACCAAAGCCTGAACAAAAACATGAATATCAGAAAGATTAGCAATTTTCCTATGAAACAAAACTGAAAGAGCAGAAATCTGCCCTTTCAGGGAATTGACAGATAAACCCTTATCCAAACCATCCTGTAAAAACTGTAGAATCCTCGGAATTCTAAAAAAATGGCAAGAAAAACCATGGTCTATATTTTTTTTTAGTCACAGGCTTTCAAGCCTGAATTAAAGGGACAGTCAAGTCCAAAAAAAACTTTCATGATTTAAAGGGCCATTATACACTTAAAAAAGTATAGGCTATTTAAATTAAGCACCAAAAGAAGATAAAGTTTGTAATTGACAAGTATTAGCAATTTTGCTACTAACTCTCCTAAAAATGATTTTAAAGTTTCTAATCCTCTCAGTGAATGAGAATACGAACGTAATCTCCACTAGCTTTAGAGCAAGGCTTTTTCTACACTCCCTATCTAGTGTCCTTTACAGCCAGCCCCCATGCTGGGGCTGTCTGTATAATAGATAAGCCTGTCACAAATCCCCTCACCTCTCTCAGCCGTTTCTTTCTGACTATTTACACTGGATGGGCACAATCTCACTCCCCCCTGACTCTCTCCTCCCGGTAAGCATTCAGTAGACACAAGGGGAATATTCCACTCACAGCTCTGTGAAACATGATCCTGAGATGTTTTACAGAGCTTTGTGTGAAAATATATTTTTTATATGGGCAGATGTATTTTACATGTATATCAGCTGAGCGTGAGACATGTAAAGCATTTCATTGTATCTGTAACAAACTGCACATGAGTTAAATCACAGGGATTCTACCCCAGCAGTGTCTCAGTTTTATCTGCACCTCGGCAACATCCATAGCTCCGCCTACAGCTACTCCCACTCTCCTGCCTCCTCATAAATATTCATATTGTAGCTGTAAAGCTGGGGGCGGAGCTCTGGATGCTGCCGAGGTGCAGATAAAACTGAGACACTGCTGTAGTAGAATCCCTGTGATTTAACTCATGTGCAGTTTGTTACAGATACAATGAAATGCTTTACATATCTCACGCTCAGCTGATATACATGTAAAATACATCTGCCCATATAAAAAACAGTGCAACTGTGCATATATCTGACTCCCTCTTTGTCCTCACTACGGCACTCTGAATATTCTCACACACAGCTCTGTAAAACATCTCAGGATCATGTTTCACAGAGCTGTGAGTGGAATATTCCCCTTGTGTCTACTGAATGCTTACCGGGAGGAGAGAGTCAGGGGGGAGTGAGATTGTGCCCAGTCAGTGTAAATAGTCAGAAAGAAACGGCTGAGAGAGGTGAGGGGATTTGTGACAGGCTTATCTATTATACAGACAGCCCCAGCATGGGGGCTGGCTGTAAAGGACACTAGATAGGGAGTGTAGAAAAAGCTCTAAAGCTAGTGGAGATTACGTTTGTATTCTCATTCACTGAGAGGATTAGAAACTTTAAAATCATTTTTAGGAGAGTTAGCAGCAAAATTGCTAATACAATTACAAACTTTATCTTCTTTTGGTGCTTAATTTAAATAGCCTATATTTTTTTTGAGTGTATAATGGCCCTTTAAATAGGGCATGTAATTTTAAACAACTTCCCAATTTACTTTTATCACCAATTTTGCTTTGTTCTCTTGGTATTCTTAGTTGAAAGCTAAACCTAGGAGGTTCATATGCTAATTTCTTAGACCTTGAATACTGCCTCTAATCTGAATACATTTAGACCACTAGAGAGCATTAGTTCACATGTTTCATATAGATAACATTGAGCTCATGCAAGTAAAGTGACCTAGGAGTGAGCACTGATTGGCTAAACTGCATGTCTGTCAAAAGAACTGAAATAAGGGGGCAGTCAGCAAAGGCTTAGATACAAGAAAATTTACAGAGGTAAAATGTGTATTATTATAACTGTGTTGGATATGTAACTGTGTTGGATATGCAAAACTGGGGAATGGGTAATAAAGGGATTATCTTTCTTTTTAAACAACAAAAATTCTGGTGTTGACTTTCCCTTTAAGGTTTCAATCACATAATCAGAGAAACCCCTGTCTTAGAACTAAATGTTCAATTTCCATACCATCAAGTTCAGCCACTTGAGAACCAGATGGAAAGGCACATTTAGGAATAGGAGGCCTAGCCCCAGGGACAGAGGAAAAAGAAGGCAACTGAACCTCTGTACTAGATTTGAATAATAAATCCTGTAAAGTCACAGTAGGATTACCAAGATCATTAATGTTTTTCTTAAACTCAGCTTGAAAACCATCTTGAGTAGATGTACTACCAACAGATACACAGGCTGAAACAACAAGGGAAGTAGTAGAATAACTACTAATACTATGTAAGGGACACTGAACCTTACCAAGAGGTATATCTGAACACATGCTGAAGTAGAAACCACTCCTCTAGGTGACAAAACTGAGAACTGTAAAAACTAATTTCCTAGATGATCATCCCTAGAGTGAGACCTACCAAAGCTAGACAACCGTTCTTTAGCTAAGAGGGAATTCAAAACATTACCCTTATCACCAGGAAACTGAGAATTCCCCTCAGATGAATGCCATAAGTCACTACATTGACCCTGTCTTACTGCAAGTGGAAAATAAACTTTCTTTTCCACAGAGGCTAAACCTATAGAACCTTGAAAGATGCACAGAGACTCAGAATCTATATTGGAAACCTCGCCTCCCAGGGAAACTAGACCCATTGTACTCTTACAAATCTCCATACAGTCTTAAGGATTTTTAGAAGCAAATTTTTTCTAAACATACTCTTCTTTTTTAGAAAAATAAAGGGATTTGAACACAACCCCTTTTTAGATTAGGCAAAGGAACTGTTACAATTACTGATCTGATTCCCAGTTTCAAGAGAAACTGGAACACAACATGAACTTTTAAAAGAAAGGTTAGTACATAGTACAGAAGAAACTACTAAAGAAACCTGATCAGTAGCCAGAGAACTAGGACAGACTGAAACTAAGCTTCTTAAAATAGACTTTACCTGCCCCTACCAGAAAATCTAGATTGGGGCCGCACATACATGCATGTTTAGTAGCAGGAATAGTTTTCTGCTTAGACTTATTCCAGTTAGCACTGGGTCTCCAAACTGAACCAGAAGAACTCTGTTTATTATCAGAGGAAACTTCAGTCATTTTTTCTTATTCTGGCAAGAGGAACGGAAATGTTTAAAGGATTTTTTATCCTGATGTACAAAAGTCCCTTAACCCCGCTAACAGTAGTAATATTAGAATCTGATTCTAAACCAAACAATTTCTTACCCTGAAAACAAAGAGATAATTTTGATTTAGACACAATGGGCCAGATTACATTGGGTTTATCTCTCATATTACAATTTAAAAGTAAAGGTGATTGTGCTCAAGCACTAGAATGATTACCGTGTGGTGTGATAACAGATCATAAAAGAGACCCACAAGTTACTCACAGATAAGAGTAAAAACTAAATTTATGCTTAGCTGATAAATTTATTTCTCTTGTGGTGTATCCAGTCCACGGATTCATCCATTACTTGTGGGATATTCTCCTTCCCAACAGGAAGCTGCAAGAGGATCACCCACAGCAGAGTTGTCTATATAGCTCCTCCCCTAACTGCCACTACCAGTCATTTGACCGAAGACAAGCAAGAGAAAGGAGAAACTATAGGGTGCAGTGGTGACTATAGTTTAAAAATAAAAACCACCTGCCTTAAAATGACAGGGCGGGCCGTGGACTGGATACACCACAAGAGAAATAAATTTATCAGGTAAGCATGAATTTTGTTTTCTCTTGTAAGGTTTATCCAGTCCACGGATTCATCCATTACTTGTGGGATACCAATACCAAAGCTATAGTACACGGATGAAGGGAGGGACAAGGCAGGCGCTTAAACGGAAGGCACCACTGCCTGTAAGACCTTTCTCCCAAAAATAGCCTCCGAAGAAGCAAAAGTATCAAATTTGTAGAATTTAGAAAAAGTATGAAGCGAAGACCAAGTCGCCGCCTTACAAATCTGTTCAACAGAAGCCTCATTTTTAAAAGCCCATGTGGAAACATAGAAACATAGATATTGACGGCAGATAAGAGCCATAGGCCCAGCAAGTCTGCCCCACCTTACCTAACAGTATAAACTTATCTAGTTCGTAGGATAGCCCTATGCTTGTCCCATGCATTTTTAAAGTCCCCCACAGTGTTTGTTGCTACTACCTCTTGAGGAAGTTTATTCCATAAATCAATCACTCTTTCTGTAAAGAAGTGCTTCCTCAAATTACTCCTGAATCTACTACCCTTTAGCTTGAGCTCATGACCCCTTGTTCTTGAATTTTCCATTTTATGTAAAATACCCACAGCCTCAGTTTTACTAAACCCTTTAATGTACTTGAAAGTTGCTATCATATCACCTCTTTCCCTTCTCTCCTCTAAGCTATACATATTTAGGTCATTGAGCCTATCCTGGTAAGTTTTATTTTTTAGACCATGTACCATTTTGGTAGCCCTCCTTTGCACAGATTCAAGTTTGTTAATATCCTTCTGAAGATATGGCCTCCAGAACTGCACACAATACTCAAGATGAGGCCTAACTAATGATCTATAAAGTGGCATAAGAACCTTACTATTTCTGCTGCAAATACCTCTACCAATACATCCAAGCATTCTGCTAGCCTTACTCGCTGCCTTACTACATTGTTTACTAAGTTTTAAATCATCTGAAATAATAATTCCCAAGTCCTCTTCCTCGTCTGTAACAGTCAGTAAAGTGTCATTGAGTCTGTAATTAACATTTGGATTTTTCTTCCCTAAATGCATTATTTTACACTTTGCTGTGTTAAACTTTAGATCCCAGTCGTTTGTCCAATCCTCCAATTGTTGTATATCACTTCTCATTTTGTCTACCCCCCCTGGAACATCCACTCTGTTGCAAATTTTTGTATCATCTGCAAAGAGACATACTTTCCCCTGTAGCCCTTTGCTGATATCGCAGATAAATATGTTAAACAAAACAGGCCCCAGAACTGACCCCTGAGGAACACCACTAGTAACAGCTTTAGTTAGAATCAAGCCTGTGTTTAAACCTGTTGCTCCGCCATGGAGTTTAAATTTAGTTCTTAAAGTTCTTCAAGGGGTTCCGTTTGAACCTCTGCATTCCATAGATATCAAGCTTTTATCTTGGAAAGTTCTGGAAAGCCACCGCTCTAGTGGAATGAGCTGTAATTCTTTCAGGAGGCTGCTGGCCAGCAGTCTCCTAAGCTAAGCGGATTATACTTCTTAACCAAAAAGAAAGAGAAGTTGCTGAAGCCTTTTGGCCTTTCCTTTGTCCAGAGTAGACAACAAACAATGCAGATGCTTGACGAAAATCTTTAGTAGCTTGTAAATAAAACTTTAAAGCACGAACCACGTCAAGATTGTGTAATAGACGTTCCTTCTTTGAAGAAGAATTAGGACACAGTGAAGGAACAACAATCTCCTGATTGATATTCTTATTAGATACCACCTTAGGAAGAAACCCAGGTTTGGTACGCAAAACTACCTTATCTGCATGGAAGATCAGATAAGGGGAATCACACTGCAAGGCAGATAACTCTGAAACTCTTTGAGCCGAAGAGATAGCTACCAAAAACAGAACTTTCCAAGATAAAAGCTTGATATCTATGGAATGCAGAGGTTCAAACGGAACCCCTTGAAGAACTTTAAGAACTAAATTTAAACTCCATGGCGGAGCAACAGGTTTAAACACAGGCTTGATTCTAACTAAAGCCTGACAAAACGCCTGAACGTCTGGAACATCCGCCAGACGCTTGTGCAAAAGAATAGACAGAGCAGAAATCTGTCCCTTTAAGGAACTAGCTGACAATCCCTTCTCCAATCCTTCTTGGAGAAAAGATAATATCCTGGGAATCCTGACTTTACTCCATGAGTAACCCTTGTATTCACACCAATGAAGATATTTACACCATATCTTATGATAGATTTTCCTGGTGACAGGCTTTTGAGCCTGAATTAAGGTATCAATGACCGATTCGGAGAAACCACGTTTTGATAAAATCAAGCGTTCAATCTCCAAGCAGTCAGTTGCAGAGAAATTAGATTTGGATGGTTGATTGGACCCTGAAGTAGAAGGTCCTGCCTCAGCGGTAGAGTCCATGGTGGAAGGGATGACATGTCCACCAGATCTGCATACCAAGTCCTGCGTGGCCACGCAGGTACTATCAAAATCACTGAAGCTCTCTCCTGCTTGATCTTGGCAATCAGACGAGGGAGCAGAGGAAACGGTGGAAACACATAAGCCAGGTTGAAAGACCAAGGCGCTGCTAGAGCATCTATCAGCGCTGCCTTGGGATCCCTGGACCTGGATCCGTAACAAGGAAGCTTGGCCTTCTGACGAGACGCCATGAGATCCAGTTCTGGTTTGCCCCAAAGTTGAATCAACTGTGCAAACACCTCCGGATGGAGTTCCCACTCCCTGTAACTTAGAAAATCCGCCTCCCAGTTCTCTACTCCTGGGATATGGATAGCTGATAGATGGCAAGAGTGAACCTCTGCCCATAGAATTATTTTTGAAATCTCCAACATTGCTAGGGAACTCCTTGTTCCCCCTTGATGGTTGATGTAGGCTACAGTCGTGATGTTGTCCGACTGAAATCTGATGAACCTGACCGCAGCTAGCTGAGGCCAAGCCTGAAGAGCATTGAATATCGCTCCTAGTTCCAGAATGTTTATCGGAAGGAGTGTCTCCTCCTGAGTCCTCAAGCCCTGAGCCTTCAGGGAGTTCCAGACTGCACCCCAGCCCAGAAGGCTGGCATCTGTCGTTACTATTGTCCAATCTGGCCTGCGGAAGGTCATACCCTTGGACAGATGGACCCGAGATAACCACCAGAGAAGAGAATACCTGGTCTCTTGATCCAGATTTAGTAGAGGGGACAAATCTGTGTAATCCCCATTCCACTGACTGAGCATGCAGAGTTGCAGCGGTCTGAGATGTAGGCGGGCAAACGGCACTGTGTCCATTGCCGCTACCATTAAGCCGATTACTTCCATACACTGAGCCACTGAAGGGCGAGAAGTAGAATAAAGAACACGGCAGGAATTTAGAAGTTTTGACAACCTGGCCTCTGTCAGATAAATCTTCATTTCTACAGAATCTATCAGAGTTCCTAGGAAGGAAACTCTTGTGAGAGGGGATAGAGAACTTTTTTCTTCATTCACTTTCCACCCATGCGTCCTCAGAAATGCCAGAACAATGTCTGTATGGGACCTGGCGATTTTAAAATTTGCCGCCTGTATTAGAATGTCGTCTAGGTAAGGGGCTACTGCTATACCCAGCGGCCTTAGGACCGCTAGGAGTGACCGCAGAAGCTTCGTAAAGATTCTTGGTGCCATAGCTAACCCAAAGGGAAGAGCCACAAACTGGTAATGCCTGTCTAGGAAGGCGAACCTGAGAAACCGATGATGATCTCTGTGTATCGGAATGTGCAGATAAGCATCCTTTAAGTCCATGGTAGTCATATATTGACCCTCCTGGATCATAGGTGGGATGGTTCAAATAGTCTCCATCTTGAAGGATGGGACCCTGAGAAATTTGTTTAGGATCTTGAGATCTAAGATTGGTCTGAAGGTTCCCTCTTTCTTGGGAACCACAAACAGATTTGAATAGAAGCCTTGCCCCTGTTCCTGCTTTGGAACTGGGTGGATCACTCCCATAACTAGGAGGTCTTGAACACAATGTAAGAATGCCTCTCTCTTTATCTGGTTTGCAGATAATTGTGAGAGATGCAATCTTCCTTTTGGGGAAGAAGCTTTGAAGTCCAGAAGATATCCCTGGGACACAATTTCCAACGCCCAGGGATCCTGGACATCTCTTGCCCAAGTCTGGGCGAAGAGAGAAAGTCTGCCCCCTACTAGATCCGTTACCGGATCGGGGGCTGATCTTTCATACTGTCTTAGAGGCAGCAGCAGGTTTTTTGGCCTGCTTTCCTTTGTTCCAAGTCTGGTTAGGTCTCCAGACCAGTTTGGACTGGGCAAAATTTCCCTCTTGTTTTGTATTAGAGGAAGTTGAAGCTGCGCCACTCTTGAAGTTTCGAAAGGCACGAAAATTAGACTGTTTGGTCCTTAATTTGTTGGACCTATCCTGAGGAAGGGCGTGACCTTTTCCTCCAGTAATATCAGAAATGATCTCCTTCAGTCCAGGCCCGAATAGGGTCTGCCCTTTGAAGGGAATGTTGAGAAGCTTAGACTTTGAAGTAACGTCAGCTGACCAGGATTTAAGCCATAGCGCCCTACGCGCCTGAATAGCAAAACCTGAGTTCTTAGCCGTTAGTTTGGTTAAATGAACAACGGCGTCAGAAACAAATGAATTGGCTAGGTTGTTGAATAAAAAATTTCTTAAGGTAAACCTCTAATTTTTTGTCCATTGGGTCTAGAAAAGCAACTGTCCTCGACAGGGATAGTTGTACGCTTCGCTAGAGTAGAGACTGCTCCCTCCACCTTAGGGACCGTTTGCCACAAGTCCCGTGTAGCGGCATCTATGGGAAACATCTTTTTAAAAACAGGAGGGGGAGAGAACGGTACACCTGGTCTATCCCATTCCTTAGTAATAATTTCTGAAAACCTCTTAGGTATTGGAAAAACATCAGTGTAAACAGGCACTGCGTAGTATTTATCCAATTTACACAATTTCTCTGGGACTACAATGGCGTCACAGTCATCCAGAGTTGCTAAAACCTCCCTGAGCAACATGCAGAGGTGTTCAAGCTTAAATTTAAATGTAGACATATCAGAATCAGGTTGAAGTGTCTTCCCTGAGTCAGAAAAATCACCCACAGATAGAAGCTCTCCTTCTTCGGCTTCTGCACATTGTGAGGGTATATTGGACATAGCTACTAAAGCGTCAGAGAGCTCTGTATTTTTTCTAGTCCCAGAGCTGTCTCGCTTTCCTTGTAACCCTGGCAGTTTGGACAATACTTCTGTAAGAGTATGATTCATAACTGCCGCCATGTCTTTGCCGCCATGAAGACGTTTGGCGAAAATCTTTAGTAGCTTGTAAGTAAAACTTCAAGGCACGGACTACGTCCAGATTATGTAAAAGACGTTCCTTCTTTGAAGAAGGATTAAGACACAATGATGGAACAACAATCTCTTGATTGATATTCTTGTTAGAAACCACCTTAGGTAAAAACCCAGGTTTGGTACGCAGAACTACCTTATCTGCATGAAAAATCAGATAAGGAGAATCACATTGTTAGGCAGATAGCTCAGAGACTCTTCGAGCCGAGGAAATAGCCATCAAAAACAAAACTTTCCTAGATAAAAGTTTAATATCAATGGAATGAAGGGGTTCAAACGGAACTCCTTGAAGAACTTTAAGAACCAAGTTTAAGCTCCACGGGGGAGCAACAGTTTTAAACACAGGCTTAATTCTAAACAAAGCCTGACAAAATGCCTGGACGTCTGGAACCTCTGCCAGACGCTTGTGCAAAAGAATAGACAGAGCAGAAATCTGTCCTTTTAAAGAACTAGCTGATAATCCTTTGTCCAAACCCTCTTGGAGAAAGGACAATATCCTAGGAATCCTAACCTTACTCCATGAGTAATTCTTGGATTCACACCAATAAAGATATTTACGCCATATCTTATGGTAGATTTTCCTGGTGACAGGCTTTCGTGCCTGTATTAAGGTATCAATGACTGACTCGGAGAAGCCACGCCTTGATAGAATCAAGCGTTCAATCTCCATGCAGTCAGTCTCAGAGAAATTAGATTTGGATGATTGAAAGGACCTTGTATTAGAAGGTCCTGCCTCAGAGGCAGAGTCCATGGTGGAAAAGATGACATGTCCACTAGGCCTGCATACCAGGTCCTGCGTGGCCATGCAGGCGCTATCAGAATCACTGATGCTCTCTCCTGCTTGATTTTGGCAATCAGTCGAGGGAGCAGAGGAAATGGTGGAAACACATAAGCCAGGTTGAAGAACCAAGGAGCTGCTAGAGCATCTATCAGCGTCGCTCCTGGGTCCCTGGACCTGGATCCGTAGCAAGGAAGCTTGGCGTTCTGGCGAGACGCCATGAGATCCAGTTCTGGTTTGCCCCAACGATGGATCAGTTGAGCAAACACCTCCGGATGGAGTTCCCACTCCCCCAGATGAAAAGTCTGACGACTTAGAAAATCCGCCTCCCAGTTCTCTACACCTGGGATGTGGATCGCTGACAGGTGGCAAGAGTGAGACTCTGCCCAGCGAATTATCTTTGAGACTTCTAACATCGCTAGGGAACTCCTGGTTCCCCCTTGATGGTTGATGTAAGCCACAGTCGTGATGTTGTCCGACTGAAATCTGATGAACCTCAGGGTTGCTAACTGAGGCCAAGCTAGAAGAGCATTGAATATTGCTCTTAACTCCAGAATATTTATTGGGAGGAGTTTCTCCTCCTGAGTCCACGATCCCTGAGCTTTCAGGGAGTTCCAGACTGCGCCCCAACCTAGAAGGCTGGCATCTGTTGTTACAATCGTCCAATCTGGGCTGCGAAAGGTCATACCCTTGGACAGATGGACCCGAGATAGCCACCAGAGAAGAGAATCTCTGGTCTCTTGATCCAGATTTAGTAGAGGGGACAAATCTGAGTAATCTGACATAGCATGCATAATTGCAGCGGTCTGAGATGCAGGCGCGCAAATGGCACTATGTCCATTGCCACTACCATTAAGCCGATTACTTCCATGCACTGAGCCACTGACGGACGTGGAATGGAATGAAGGACACGGCAAGCGTTTAGAAGTTTTGATAACCTGGACTCAGGTAAATTTTCATCTCTACAGAATCTATAAGAGTCCCTAGGAAGGTGACTCTTGTGAGTGGGGATAGAGAACTCTTTTCCACGTTCACTTTCCACCCATGCGACCTCAGAAATGCCAGAACTATCTCTGTATGAGACTTGGCAATTTGAAAGCTTGACGCCTGTATCAGGATGTCGTCTAGATACGGAGCCACCGCTATGCCTCACGGTCTTAGAACCGCCAGAAGTGAGCCCAGAACCTTTGTAAAAATTATCGGGGCTGTGGCCAACCCGAAGGGAAGAGCAACAAATTGGTAATGCCTGTCTAGAAAGGCAAACCTTAGGAACCAATGATGATCTTTGTGAATCGGTATGTGAAGGTAGGCATCCTTTAAGTCCACTGTGGTCATGTACTGACCCTCTTGGATCATGGGTAGGATGGTTCGAATAGTTTCCATTTTGAATGATGGAACTCTGAGGAATTTAAGATCTTTAGATCCAAGATTGGTCTGAAGGTTCCCTCTTTCTTGGGAACCACAAACAGATTTGAATAAAACCCCTGTCCCTGTTCCGTCCGCGGAACTGGATGGATCACTCCCATTACTAGGAGGTCTTGCACACAGCTTAGGAATGCCTCTTTTTTTATCTGGTTTGCTGTTAACCTTGAAAGATGAAATCTCCCTTGTGGAGGAGAAGCTTTGAAGTCCAGAAGATATCCCTGAGATATGATCTCCAACGCCCAGGGATCCTGAACATCTCTTGCCCACACCTGGGCGAAGATAGAAAGTCTGCCCCCCACTAGATCCGTTTCCGGATAGGGGGCCATTCCTTCATGCTGTCTTGGGGGCAGCAGCAGGTTTTCTGGCCTGCTTGCCCTTGTTCCAGGCCTGGTTAGGTTTCCAGGCCTGTCTGGAATGAGCAACAGTTCCCTCTTGTTTTGAAGCGGAGGAAGTTGATGCTGCTCCTGCACGAAAATTAGACTGTTTGGCCTTTGATTTGGTCCTGTCCTGAGGAAGGGTATGACCCTTGCCTCCAGTAATGTCAGCAATAATTTCCTTCAAGCCAGAATAAGATCTGCCCCTTGAAAGGAATGTTAAGTAACTTAGACTTTGAAGTCACGTCAGCTGACCAGGATTTAAGCCATAGCGCCCTACGCGCCTGGATGGCGAATCCTGAATTCTTAGCCGTTAGTTTAGTCAAATGAACAATGGCATCAGAAACAAATGAGTTAGCTAGCTTAAGCATTCTAAGCTTGTCAATAATTTCCTCCAATGGAGCTGTATGGATGGCCTCTTCCAGGGCCTCAAACCAGAATGCCGCCGCAGCAGTGACAGGCGCAATGCATGCAAGGGGCTGCAAAATAAAACCTTGTTGAATAAACATTTTCTTAAGGTAACCCTCCAATTTTTTATCCATTGGATCTGAAAAAGCACAACTGTCCTCAACCGGGATAGTGGTACGCTTTGCTAAAGTAGAAACTGCTCCCTCCACCTTAGGGACCGTCTGCCATAAGTCCCGTGTAGTGGCGTCTATTGGAAACATTTTTCTAAATATAGGAGGTGGGGAAAAGGGCACACCGGGTCTATCCCACTCCTTACTAATAATTTCTGTAAGCCTTTTAGGTATAGGAAAAACGTCAGTACACACCGGCACCGCATAGTATCTATCCAGCCTACACAATTTCTCTGGAATTGCAACTGTGTTACAGTCATTCAGAGCAGCTAATACCTCCCCAAGCAATACACGGAGGTTCTCAAGCTTAAATTTAAAATTAGAAATCTCTGAATCAGGTTTCCCCGAGTCAGAGATGTCACCCACAGAATGAAGCTCTCCGTCCTCATGTTCTGCATACTGTGACGCAGTATCAGACATGGCTCTTACAGCATTTGCGCGCTCTGTATCTCTCTTAACCCCAGAGCTATCGCGCTTGCCTCTTAATTCAGGCAATATAGGTAATACCTCTGACAGGGTATTATTCATGATTGCAGCCATGTCCTGCAAGGTAATCGCTATGGGCGTCCCTGATGTAATTGGCGCCATATTAGCGTGCGTCCCCTGAGCGGGAGGCGAAGGGTCTGACACATGGGGAGAGTTAGTCGGCATAACTTCCCCCTCGATAGAACCCTCTGGTGATAATTCTTTTATAGATAAAGACTGATCTTTACTGTTTAAGGTGAAATCAATACATTTAGTACACATTCTCCTATGGGGCTCCACCATGGCTTTCAAACATAATGAACAAGTAGGTTCCTCTGTATCAGACATGTTTAAACAGACTAGCAATGAGACTAGCAAGCTTGGAAAACACTTAAAACAAGTTTACAAGCAATATACAAAACGTTACTGCGCCTTTAAGAAACACAAATTTTGTCAAAATTTGAAATAACAGTGAAAAAAGGCAGTTACACTAACGAAATTTTTACAGTCTATGTAACAAGTTAGGAGAGCATTGCACCCACTTGCAAATGGATGATTAACCCCTTAATACCAAAAACGGAATAACAAATGACAAAAACGTTTTTTAAACAGTCACAACAACTGCCACAGCTCTACTGTGGCTTGTTACCTCCCTCAATACGACTTTTGAAGCCTTTTGAGCCCTTCAGAGAAGTCCTGGAACATGCAGGAAGAAGCTGGATGTCTGTGTCTGTAATTTCTGCACAAAAAAGCGCTAAGATAGGCCCCTCCCACTCATATTACAACAGTGGAAAGCCTCCAGGAACTGTTTCTAGGCAAAATTCAATCCAGCCATGTGGAAAAAACTAGGCCCCTATAAGTTTTATCACCAAACATATATAAAAAACGATTAAACATGCCAGCAAACGTTTTAAAATACACTTTTATAAGGGTATGTATCTCTATTAATAAGCCTGATACCAGTCGCTATCACTGCATTTAAGGCTTTACTTATATTACTTCGGTATCAGCAGCATTTTCTAGCAAATTCCATCCCTAGAAAAATATTTTAACTGCACATACCTTATTGCAGGAAAACCTGCACGCTATTCCCCCTCTGAAGTTACCTCACTCCTCAGAAAATGTGAGAACAGCAAAGGATCTTAGTTACTTCTGCTAAGATCATAGAAAACGCAGGCAGATTCTTCTTCCAAATACTGCCTGAGATAAACAGTACACTCCGGTACCATTTAAAAATAACAAACTTTTGATTGAAGAAATAAACTAAGTATAAAACACCACAGTCCTCTTACGACCTCCATCTTAGTTGAGAGTTGCAAGAGAATGACTGGGTATGGCAGTGAGGGGAGGAGCTATATAGCAGCTCTGCTGTGGGTGATCCTCTTGCAACTTCCTGTTGGGAAGGAGAATATCCCATAAGTAATGGATGATCCGTGGACTGGATACACTTAACAAGAGAAAACAAACACAAAAACTGCAAAACAGTAAAAAAAGCAGTTAACTCTATGAAATTTTTACAGTGTATATAATAGACTAAAATAGCATTGCACCCACTTGCAAATGGATGATTAACCCCTCAGGTTCAAAAACGAAGCAAAAAAAACTGTAAAAACCGTTATAACAGTCACAAGCAAACTGCCACAGCTCTACTGTGGCTCCTACCTTCCCATAAAACGACTTTTTTAGGCACAAAAACCCTTTACAGAGGTCCAATATGTCAGGGGACTCCTTCAGGGAAGCTGGATGTCTCAGGATGTAATAAACAACTGCGCAATTAGAGCGCAAAAATAGGCCCCTCCCATACACTCAAAGTCAGAGGGCCTTAAAAAACTATTCCTAGGAGTAAAATAACAGCCATGTGGAAAACTAGGCCCCAAATAAAGATTTATCACCTCAGTAAAAACGTTTCTTATATATAACGTTTAACATACTAAGCCATAATAGAAAGTCATATGAAAATTACCCTTTACTGCAAGCATGATGCCAGTCGTTATTAAATCACTGCAATCAGGCTTACCTTAACTATATCAGGCACTGTCAGCATTTTCTAGTTCTTATCATCCTCTAGAAAAAAATATACTGAACATACCTCAGGGCAGTTAATTCTGCAGGCCGTTCTCCCAGCTGAAGTCTCCCATACTCTTCAGTTATGTGTGAGAACAGCAATGGACCTTAGTTACAACCTGCTAAGATCATCAAAAACCTCAGGCAAATTCTTTTTCTAATTTCTGCCTGAGGTAAAAAAACAGTACAACGCCGGCACCGTTTAAAAATAACAAACTTTTGATTGAAGATAAACTACATTAATTCACCACATCTCTCTAGCTTCTTCCCTTGTCAAGAGCTGCAAGAGAATGACTGGTAGTGGCAGTTAGGGGAGGAGCTATATAGACAGCTCTGCTGTGGGTGATCCTCTTGCAGCTTCCTGTTGGGAAGGAGAATATCCCACAAGTAATGGATGAATCCGTGGACTGGATACACCTTACAAGAGAAATAAAATTCTTTAACCCACCCTATTTCTCCAAAATGACAATAAGGCAGGAACTCTTCTCCAGAAATTTAAGTTCCAGATGACTCCAGACTCCTTTAGCTCCGGTGTAGAGTTTAGGGTTTCTGTGATCTCAGTAGAACTGACATTCAGTGCCTCCAACTCAGTAGCAGGGCAGAGAAAATTTTTGGAGGTATGAGCTTCTCACAATCTCCAATTCGCACAAGGACAACAAAATCTGTTCATCTTTAGGACTTGTAGCAACCAGACATTGCTGACTTGCCCAAGAACTGCACTCCTCATAAGCAACCTCCAACAGTAAATCAAGCAGCTCAGGCAGCAAGGGAGCAGCCAGTGAGGTATTCAGGTAAGTAGGAGCACTAATCTCTTGTACAGGGGCTAATTGAGGTACGGGAGCATAAGAGGCTCCAACCGCTACACAATCCAAAGATCCTCCGATCACCAAACCAGGTGATAGTCTATGACTATACTTAGTGACTGAATCTCCTGTTAGAACCCTGCATCTAATTAGTTTAGTTCCTGCTCCAGTTCTTTGAAGTGTCTCCAGAAGTTGTACCTCCTGTTCCCATGATGCGATTGCGTCCATGTCTGTTCCTAGACAAGGTCGTCATAAGATAGATATCAACCACTGAAGATATAAAAAAAATGTGAATAAGAGACTTTTAAAGCTCCTGCTCCATTAAATCTAAGAAGGAATATTCTAACTTTCCTCATAATACAGCTCACATTGGCTGTTATACCTGGAAGGGGTAGGTAAAGGCCTCAGAAATACACACACGTTGCCACTGCAGGCCTACTGTTCAGGTACCTTAGCACAAAATACTTCTAAACAGGTCTGTATGTTCAATAGTATATAATATGTTAAATCTTGCGAAACATGAGCATGGATGAAGGAGCTATGCACTTACATGCAGCAAATTCATCAGTGAGCCCTTACAGTGCTAAAGTAAGTTGGCCATCTTGGTCACTGCACAGAAGCATCCCCCCGATTTTTATGTATATTTTATTGTTGATCTCTTGCCCATATCATCATTATCAAGTAATTGTAAGAAAGCATACAGCTAAAAAACTGAATTTATGCTTACCTGATAAATTACTTTCTCTTGTGGTGTATCCAGTCCACGGCTTCATCCATTACTTGTGGGATATTCTCCTTCCCTACAGGAAGTGGCAAAGAGAGCACACAGCAGAGCTGTCCATATAGCTCCCCCTCTAGCTCCACCCCCCATTCATTCGACCAAAGGTTAGGAAGAAAAAGGAGAAACCATAGGGTGCAGTGGTGACTGTAGTTTAAACAAAAAAATTATTACCTGACTTAAATGCCAGGGCGGGCCGTGGACTGGATACACCGCAAGAGAAAGTAATTTATCAGGTAAGCATAAATTCTGTTTTCTCTTGCAAGGTGTATCCAGTCCATGGCTTCATCCATTACTTGTGGGATACCAATACCAAAGCTTTAGGACACGGATGAAGGGAGGGAACAAGGCAGGTACCCCTTAAACCGGAAGGAACCACTGCTCGTAAAACCCTTCTCCCAAAAATAGCCTCCAAGGAAGAAAAGTATCAAATATGTAAAATTTGGAAAAAATATGCAGCGAAGAACAAGTCGCTGCCTTACAAATCTGTTTAACAGAAGCTTTGTCTTTAAAAGCTCATGTGGAAGCCACTGCTCTGGAAGAATGAGCAGTAATTGAATCAGGAAACTGCTGGCCAGCAGTCACGTAGGTCAAACGGATGATGCTTTTCAGCCAAAAGGAAAAAGAGGTAACCGTCGCTTTCTGACGTCTCCTCTTACCAGAATAGACAACACAAGAGGAAGATGTTTGTCTGAAATCCTTAGTTGCTTGCAAGTAGAACTTTAA
This sequence comes from Bombina bombina, assembly GCF_027579735.1. Lineage (NCBI taxonomy): Eukaryota > Metazoa > Chordata > Amphibia > Anura > Bombinatoridae > Bombina > Bombina bombina. The sequence continues at coordinate 954,124,300 of NC_069504.1, forward strand.
GATTATTTAACTGACGTTCCTTCGTCAATATACAGAGAAGGAACAACAATATCCTGGTTAAACTTCTTATTAAAAATAACCTTATGAAGAAAGCCAAAAAAAAAAAACTTTTCCAAGATAACAACTTAATATCTATGGAACATAAAAGTTCTAACGGAACCTCTTGAAGAACTGAAAGAACTAGATTTAGACTCCATGGCGGAGCCGCAGTCTTATGGACAGGCTAGATTCTCCTAAAGCCTGATTAGACACCTGTACGTCTGGGACCTCTGCCCAACATTTGTGTAAAAAAATAGACAGAGTAGATGTCTGTCTTCTTAAAGGACAAGCTGACAATCCTTTCTCCAATCCTTCTTGGAAGAAAGACAACGTCCCAGGAATCCTAATCTTACTCCATGAGTGACCCCTGGATTCACACCAATAAGATATTTTCGCCATATCTTATGATAGATTTCCTGGGGACAGGCTTACTAGCCTGAATCAGAGTATCTATAACTGACTCAGAGAAACCACACCTTTGATAGCATTAAGCGTTCAATCTCCAAGCAGACAGACGTAAAGAAATTAGATTTGGATGCTTTAACGGACCCTGTATTAGAAGATCCTGCCTCATCAGCAGCATCCATGATGGAACAGAGGACATGTCCACAAGGTCTGCATACCAAGTCCTGCGTGTCCACGCAGGTCATAGAGAGGAGGTTTAGAAAACTGATGGAGCTAAAAGCTTAACCTTCTGACCTCAGTCAGAAATATCCTCATTTCTACCGAGTCTATCCGAGTTCCTAGGAAAGGAACCCCTGTCAGTGGGGAAAGAGAACTCTTTAAGGGTGTTCACCTTCCACCGAGAGACCTCAGAAAAGCCAATACAATCTCCATGTGAGACTTGGCTCTCTGGAAAGACAGCTGAATTAAGATGTAGTCTAGGAAAGGTGCCACTGCTATGCCCCGCGGTCTTAGAACCGCTAAAAGGGACCCTAGCACCTTTGTGAAAATTCTGGAAACAGTGGCCGACCCTAAAGGAAGAGCCACACACTGGTAAAGCTTGTCTAGAAGAACAAATCTGAAAAACTGATGATCTATGAGGATAGGAATGTGAAGTTACACATCCTTTAGATCTACGGTAGTCATATATTGGCCTTCCTGGATCATAAGTAAGATTATCTAAATGTTCTCCATCTTGAAAGATGGGACTCTGAGGAACTTTTTTAGAAATTTTAGATCTAAGATTGGTCTGAAAATTCATTCTGTTTTGGGAACCACAAACAGGCTTGAGTAAAAACCCAGTCCTTGTTCTGCAATTGGAACCGGGTGTATCACTCCCGTTATATCTAGATCTTCTACACGGCGTAAGAACTCTTCTACCTTTGTCTGATCTGTGGACAGACATGAAATATGAACCCTTCCCCTTGGAGGGGAGTCCTTGAATTCTAGAAGATATCCCTGGGAAACAATCTCTAATGCCCAGAGATTTTGGACGTCTCTTGCCCAGGCCTGAGCGAAGAGAGAGAGAGTCTGCCCGCTACTAGATCCGTTCCCGGATCGGGGGCTACCCCTTCATGCTGTCTTGGGGTCAGCTGCAGGCTTTTTGGCCTGTTTACCCTTGTTCCAGCCCTGGTAAGGCTTCCAGGTTGCCTTGGGCTGTGAATCATTATCCTCTGGCTTCGCAGCTGGAGAGGCTGAAGGGGAACCTCTCCTGAAATTATGAAAGGAGCGAAAATTAGTTTTGTTCTTAGCCTTAAAAGGCTTGTCCTGAGGGAGAGCATGGCCCTTTCCCCCGGTGATTTCTGAAATAATCTCTTTCAATTCTGGCCCGAAGAGGGTCTTTCCCTTGAAAGGAATATTTAGTAATTTGGATTTTGACGACACATCGGCTGACCAGGACTTGAGCCAAAGCGCTCTGCGCGCCATAATGGTGAAACCTGAATTCTTCGCCGCTAACTTAGCTAATTGCAAAGCGGCATCTGTGATAAAAGAATTAGCTAGCTTTAGAGCCTTAATTCTGTCCAAAATTTCGTCATATGAGGTCTATGTCTGGAGCGAGTGCTCCAGCGCCTCAAACCAGAAAGCAGCTGCAGTAGTTACAGGAATAATGCAGGCAATAGGTTGGAGCAGAAAACCTTGTTGAACAAACATTTTCTTAAGTAAACCCTCTAACTTTTTATCCATAGGGTCTTTAAAAGCACAACTGTCTTCAATTGGTATGGTTGTGCGTTTAGCAAGTGAAGAAACAGCCTCCTCTACCTTAGGGACCGTCTGCCACGAGTCCCGCATGGGGTCAGTTATGGGGAACATTTTCTTAAAAATAGGGGGGGGGAACAAAAGGAACACCTGGTCTATCCCACTCCTTAGTAACGATATCCGCAACCCTCTTAGGGACCGGAAACGCATCAGTGTATACAGGGACCTCCAGGTACTTGTCCATTTTACACAATCTCTCTGGGACCACCAAAGGTTCGCAATCATCCAGAGTAGCTAATACCTCCCTGAGCAATACGCAGAGGTGTTCTAATTTAAATTTAAAAACCAATGTATCTGAATCAGAAATTTCTCACTCAGACATCAACTCCCTCACCCCCACTTCAGAACGTTGTGAGGGTACATCAGATAAAGTTACCAAAGCTTCAGAATGCTCATAATCTGTTCTTAAAACGGAGCTATCACGCTTTGCAGGCAACACAGGCAGTTTAGATAAGAAAACTGAAAGGGAATTATCCATGACTGCCGCTATTTGTTGTAATGTAAAAGGAGCAGACGCACTAGAGGTACTAGGCAGCGCCTGAGCGGGCGTAACTGGTTGTGACACTTGGGGAGAGGTGGACAGACTTTTCTCGTTACCTTCAGTCTGAAAATCATCTAGGGCCATATCTTTAAGATCAATAATATGATCCTTAAAGTGTATAGACATATTAGTGCAAGTGGGACACATTCTGAGAGGGGGTTCCACCATGGCTTCTAAACATATTGAACAAGGATTTTCCTTGGTGACAGACATGTTAAACAGACTAGTATTATAAACCAACAGGCTTAGAATCAATTTAATCAAATAAAAAACACAATTTGAAAAAACGTTACTGTGCCTTTAAGAAATAAAAAGAACACACAATTTTACAAAAGAGTGAAAAATGCATCAATCCTCTTGAAATTTTCACAGTATGTACCTAAGGCTTTGATATGATTGCACAGCAAGTTTCATAACGATTAACCCCTTAATGCGCCTAAAGCCAGCAACCGGTTAAAAAACAGAATTTATGCTTACCTGATAAATTACTTTCTCCAACGGTGTGTCCGGTCCACGGCGTCATCCTTACTTGTGGGAATATCTCTTCCCCAACAGGAAATGGCAAAGAGTCCCAGCAAAGCTGGCCATATAGTCCCTCCTAGGCTCCGCCCACCCCAGTCATTCGACCGACGGACAGGAGGAAATATATAGGAGAAACCATATGGTACCGTGGTGACTGTAGTTAGAGAAAATAATTCATCAGACCTGATTAAAAAACCAGGGCGGACCGTGGACCGGACACACCGTTGGAAAAAGTAATTTATCAGGTAAGCATAAATTCTGTTTTCTCCAACATTGGTGTGTCCGGTCCACGGCGTCATCCTTACTTGTGGGAACCAATACCAAAGCTTTAGGACACGGATGAAGGGAGGGAGCAAATCAGGTTACCTAAACGGAAGGCACCACAGCTTGCAAAACCTTTCTCCCAAAAATAGCCTCCGAAGAAGCAAAAGTATCAAATTTGTAAAATTTGGCAAAAGTGTGCAGTGAAGACCAAGTCGTTGCCTTACATATCTGGTCAACAGAAGCCTCGTTCTTGAAGGCCCATGTGGAAGCCACAGCCCTAGTGGAGTGAGCTGTGATTCTTTCAGGAGGCTGCCGTCCGGCAGTCTCATAAGCCAATCGGATGATGCTTTTAAGCCAAAAGGAAAGAGAGGTAGAAGTCGCTTTTTGACCTCTCCTTTTACCAGAATAGACAACAAACAAAGAAGATGTTTGTCTGAAATCTTTTGTAGCCTCTAAATAGAATTTTAGAGCACGGACTACGTCCAAATTGTGTAACAAACGTTCCTTCTTTGAAACTGGATTCGGACATAAAGAAGGTACAACTATCTCCTGGTTAATATTTCTGTTAGAAACAACCTTTGGAAGAAAACCAGGCTTAGTACGCAAAACCACCTTATCTGCATGGAACACCAGATAGGGCGGAGAACACTGCAGAGCAGATAACTCTGAAACTCTTCTAGCAGAAGAAATAGCAACCAAAAACAAAACTTTCCAAGATAGTAACTTAATATCTATGGAATGTAAAGGTTCAAACGGAACCCCTTGAAGAACTGAAAGAACTAGATTTAGACTCCAGGGAGGAGTCAAAGGTCTGTAAACAGGCTTGATCCTAACCAGAGCCTGAACAAATGCTTGAACATCTGGCACAGCTGCCAGTCTTTTGTGTAGTAAGACAGATAAAGCAGAGATCTGTCCCTTTAGAGAACTTGCAGATAATCCTTTCTCCAAACCTTCTTGTAGAAAGGAGAGAATCTTTATTTTTATCTTATTCCATGGGAATCCTTTGGATTCACACCAACAGATATATC